>NW_007253558.1:52182-88150 GCF_000164805.1 Carlito syrichta | reverse complement strand
CTGGGTGACAGAGTGAGACTCCAATTCAAAAAAAAAAAAAAAAGTCTAACTTTTTCAACTTTCCTTTGTAATCAATGTGTTCTATGTTTTTTTTTTTTGTTTTTTTTTTTACTTACTCACAGGGTTTAATGATATGTTGTCTTTTTTTGACAGCTGTCTTATCATTTTAGGTTTGGAATTTAACTCTATCCATATCAATCAACATGTTATGAAGTAGAAGTTTAAGTTGATTTTTTTATATAGAGATCTAGTTGTTTAAACAGCATTTGTTGAAAAATGACTTTTCTATTTAGCATTAGTTAGTTCTGTAATTTTACTTTCATATGATCAGTTTCTACTAATATTTTTCCTGAAAATATTGGAACTGATCATCCGTATATATCTTTGCTTATCCACTATTGTTTTGGTGCTAGTAATTCACTTAGCCTTTTCCTTATTGGAGTACTCAGGACTTTTAGATGACACTGACACTAATATTCATTCTTCGAGGATGGGCCATTATTACTTAAATCAAGCAGATTAATGCATATTTTCACATTTATCTTCTGACATATATGTTCTATAGTCATTTGCTCAGTGTAGGAAATATGACTTAATGTGCTCCAACTTTATTGAAATTAGGATGTGTGTTGAATAAAAGAGAAAGAGAAATTTTCTCTCATTTGAACCCCCAAACCTGTAGTCACAAAAGTCATTTTAGGATCATGCCAACATCTTGAGGTTAATGAAGACAGATTAAAAACGTAGGCTCCTGGTGAAACAGCTGGTGCTGCAGTTGCTCTGCTTGCTCTCTAGTGCTTTCCAGGCTGCAGAAACCTAATGCTTTTTTTTTTTTTTTTTGAGTTGGAGTCTCACTCTGTCACCCAGACTGGAGTGCAGTGGCCGCTCCCGGCCACCACAGCCTCGACCTACTGGGCTCTGACGATCCTTCCGCCTCAGCCTTCCAAGTAGCTGGAGTTACAGGAGCCCGCTACCATGCTCTGCTAATTTTTTGATTTATAGTAGAGGTCTCGCCAAATTGCCCTGGCGGGTCTCGAACCGTGGGCTCAGGCAATCCACTCACCTCAGCCTCCCAAAGCGTGGGATTACAGATTGAGCCACTAAGCCGGCTGCTTTTTTTTTTAACTGACAAAAATCTTCCTAGGAAGAAGCAGCAGGGAGGGACTACCAACCCCAGGCTTTGCTTCACCACTGCAGTGCCTCGCCGGACACTGGCCTCAAGGGCTATGGAGGGAGACCAGAAGTAGAGCCCCACTGGAGAAGAGAAAGTAGCACCCTACCACCATCTTGAAAATGGGGCAGAAATGTGCTCTGACTTGCTCACCATGGAGCGGCAGACCCCATCTCTGTAAATCAGTGGATCAATTAGTTAGGGGTTGATCGTGACTCAGAGGGAATAGCCTAAAAGCACAAACTTCAGGGGGACCTGATAAGGGCTGAGTCTCGGGCAACCCCTCTTCCCCTGATCCAGCCATGGGTCAAAGGGTGTGGCCAGAAAAGGATGAGAAAGAACTCCAAAGAGATCAGTGGTGAATCTGGGGCTAAGCCAACACCCCTCCTCCCAAGCAATCCTCTGAATGTTAGACCCACATGACTGGGGCACGACAGAGTGATGAGCCCAGGCAAAGCCATGAGTACTCCAGGATAGACCTGACTGGGGCATCCCCTGTGATTACCTGGGGAAGAGGCAATACCACACCTCTCCACCAGAGGGCATCCCCCTGGCCATAGGAGAGTGGGAGGAGAGGACTGCAGCCCCACCCACCACCACTGCCACTTCTTCCCTGGTCCAGCCACTGGGGAGAGATTGAAAGAGGCGGAAGCTTTGCAAGAGACAGCAGAGAAGCCGGTGAAAGGAACAATTACAGAACCAGCCACAAGAGGGCAGATTTTTTTAAAAATTAAGTTTTTTTGCCTGTTTATTACTTAGTTATTCTAGTTGATTAAGATTTTTCCTTTGTGCATGGATGTATATGTGAGGGTTTGATCTATATACCCCCCTTTTTTGCTTTTTCTCTTCTTTTGTTTTTTGATTTCTGTTTATGTGTGTATGTGAATGATTGAGTGTTCATCTTTCAGGGTTTTTTTTGTCGGTGGTGATGGTTTGTTTTTGATCTTTAGTTCTTTTTCTTTTAGTTTATTAAGTATGTGAATATATGTGTGAGGGTGCAATCGGAATTCCTATTTTTTCTTTATTTATGTTTTTTTTTTTTCCCGCCACTCTTTCTTTCTTATCCATTCATTTTTTGCTGGGCATGTTTGTGTGTATTTGGTTTTCCTGCTTTTATCTTGTTTTTGTTTTGTTTTGTTTTGTTTTGCTTAGTTGTTATTACAGTTTGTTTTGGGGGGTGCGTGTGTGTCTGTGTGTGTGTGTGTGTTCAATTGTTTTTTGCTTTGGATTTTGCTTTCATTGTTCTTTTTTTTTTCTTTTTGTAATTTTTGTTCATTTTATTTTATTTTAAAGATATGGGGTACAAATCAGGGTTAGGTATACAAATGCTGATTACACAGGTACCCTTGTTGATGAGGTGTGCCCCTTCCTCCCCTAGCAGTTTTCCTTATCTGCCAACCCAACCCACACTCCCCTGGCAATTTCCCACTACTGTCAATCCCTTTATTATAGTATTATATTTTGTTCAAGGTCTGCTTATGAGTGAGAATATATGGTACTCTTCTTTGTTTCTTTAATAAACCAACGAGTATGTTCAACTCTAAATCCATCCCAGTTGCTGTGAAGTTCATGTTTGTCCTTCTTTATGGTTGCGTAATATTCCATTGTGAATATGTACCACTTTTAAAAATTCAGTCCAACTTTGATGGGCAGTATGGTTGGTTTCATATTTTTGCTATTGTGAATAGAGTTGCAACAAACATACATTCGCGGGTATCTTTTTTGTACAATGATTTGAGTCCCTCCAGGTATATTCACAATAAGGAAATTATTGAATCATATGGAAGGTCAATTTCTAGTTCATTCAGAAATTGCCACACTGTCTTCCAAAGAAGTTGCCCTAGTTTGCATTCCCACCAGCAGTGTGGAAGCACTCCTTTTTCTTTACATCCTTGACAGCATCTCTTGTTGTGTGTTTTATTAATGATGGTCATTTTTACAGGAGTTAGGTGCTATCTCAATGTGGTTTTGATTTGCATTTCTCTGATGATTAGTGAGGCTGAGCACTTTTTCATATATCTGTTTGCTGCCTGTACATCTTATTTTGAGAAGTGTTTATTCACGTCTTTTGTCCACTTTTTAATGCACTTTTGTTTGTTTGTTTGTTTTCCCTTTTGACATTTTTGAGTTCCTTGTGGATTCTAGATGTTAGGTCTTTGTCAGATGTACAGTTGGCAAATATATATATATTTTTCCCATTCTGTGGTCTGTCTCCCTGGTCTCTTGATGTTTTCTTTTGCTTTGCAGAAGCTTGTCAATTTAATGAGGTCCCACTTGTCTATCTTATTTCTGATGGTATGGGCACGTAGGGTTCTGATCAGGAATTGGATGCCAGTTCCAATTTCCATAAGGGTGTCTCCTTTGTTTTCTAATATTCTTATAGTTTGAGGTTTTACATTTAGGTCTTTGATCCATTTAGAGTTAATTTTTGTGTATTGTGATTGATAGGGGTCTTATTTTAATCTTCTGCATCTCATGAGTCAGTTTTCCCAGCACCATGTACTGACTAGTTCTCCTCTCCCCAGGGGTTGTTGTTGGAGGCTTTGTCAAACATAAGTTGGTTGAGAAATTGAGCCTTTGCTTCCAGAATCTCTATCCTGTTCCATCGGTCTATCTGCCTGTTCTTGTACCAATACCAGGCTGTTTTGATTACTGTAGCCTTATAGTAAAGTTTGAAGTCTGGAAGTCTGATACTTCGTGCTTTGCTTCTTTTGCTAAGTATTGTTTTAACTTTTTGTGGTTATTTATGTTTCTATATGAATTTCTGTATTGTCATTTCCAGATGTGAGAAGAATGATGTTGGTAACTTAATGAATATTGCATTGAATCTGTAGATTGACTTTAGTAGGATAGACATTTCAACAATGTCGATTCTTCCTATCCATGAGCATGGAATACTTTTCCATATGTTTGTGTCCTCTTGGATTTCTTTGAGCAGTATTTTATCGTTCTCACTGTAAAGGTATTTCATTTCTCTGGTTAGGAAGATGCCAAGGTATTTCATTTTTTTGGTGACTATTGTGAATGGGATTGTGCTTTTCATTTGGGTCTCCGCCTGCTTGTTGTTGGTGTATAGGAATGCAACTGTCTTTTGCACAATTGTTTTGTACCCTGATACTTTGCTAAAGTTCTTTATCAGTGTTAGCAGGTTTTGACAAATTCTCTTGAATTTTCAAGGTATAGGATCTTATCATCTGCAAAGAGGGATAACTTGACTTCCTCTTTTCCTATTTGTATACCCCTGATTTCCTTCACTTGTCTAAATGTCCTAACTAGGATTTCCATCACAATGTTGAACAAGAGAGATGAGAGTGGTCATCCTTGTCTTGGTCTAGCTTTCAGGGGAAAGGTTTCCTGTTTCTGTCCATTTAACAAGATACTAGCTATGGGTTAATCATAGATGGCTCCTACTATTTTGAGGTATGTTCCTTTTATACCTAGGTGTTTGAGGGGTTTTATCAAGAAAAGATGCTGAGCCGGGCTCAGTGGCTCAGCTAGTAATCCCGTACTTTGGGAGGCTGAGGCAAGTGGATTGCCTGAGTCCATGGGTTTGAGACCCACCTGGTCAATTTGGCGAGACCTCATCTCTACAATAAATTAAAAAAAAGAAAGGATGCTGGACTTTATCAAAAGTATTTTCTACATCTAATGAGATAATCATGTGGTTCTTGTTTTTACATCTGTTGATGTATTGAATTACAATTATGATCTTGCAGATGTTGAACTAGTCCGGTATACTGGGAATGAAGCCTATTTGGTCATGGTGGAAGATTCTTGGGACGTGTTTTTGGATCTGATTTGCTAGAATCTTGCTGAGATTTGTTTGCATCTATGTTCATAAGGGATATTGGCCTGTATTTCTCTTTTTTTGTTGTTGTTGGATTTTTACCCAGTTTGAGTAACAGTGTGATATTAGCTTCGTATAAAAATTTGGGGAGAATGCCATCTTTCTCAATTGCCTAGAATACTTTCAATAGGATTAGTATCAGTTCCTCCTTGTATGTTTTGTAGAATTTTGCTGGAAAGTCATCCAGTCTAGGACTTTTTTTGGTAAGTGGTTTTCATATGACAGAGTCAATTTCCTGGGTTATTATTGGTCTATTTAGTGTCTCAATGTCTTCTTGTTTCAACCTGGGGAGGTTGTTTGATGTCAGAAAGTCTACCATTTCATTTATGCTATCGACTTTGTCTCCGTATATGTGTACATAGTAATCTCTGATATTCTTTTACATTTCTTCAGAGTCAGTTGTTATTTGATCTTTTGTATTTCTGATTGTATTTATTTAGGCTTTTTCACTGTTTTTCTTGGTTATTCTGGCTAGGAATCCATCAATCTTATTAATCTTTCAATGAACCAGCTTTTTGTTTTGGTACTGTTTTCTATGATATTTTTATCTTTATGCCCTGTATTTGGGCTCTTACTTTGGTGATTTGGATTGTTTTGCTAAAGTTAGGGTTTGGGTGGTCTTGTTTTTCTTGCTCCTTTAGGTGATTTATTAGACTTTCAACTAGTGATCTTTCCATTTTCTTGATGTGTGCTCATAAAAATATAACTTCCTCTCTTAGAACTAATGTCATGACATCTCAGAGGTTTTGGTAAGAGGTCTTCATTTTAATTTGTTTTCAGGAATCTTTTAATTTCTGCTTTGATTTCAGTGTTGGACAGGAGTTGTTCAGCATCGTGCTTTTTAGTGTCCATGTCTTTGTTGGTACTGGGGAAATTTTATTGGTGTTGATTTTTATTTTATTTCATTTATTTATTTAATTATTTTTATTTTTTTGAGTTGGAGTCTCACTCGGTTGCCCAGACTGAAGTGCAGTGGCTGCTCCCAGCCACTACAGCCTCGACCTGCTGGGATCCGGTGATCCTTCCGCTTCAGCCTTCCAAGTAGTCGGAATTACAGGCATGCACTACCACACCTGGCTCATTTTTTTATTTATTGTAGAAATGAAATCTCGCTGCCTAGGTGGGTCTCGAACCCGCGGGCTCAAGCAATCCATTCACCTCAGCCTCCTAAAGGCATGAGAGTACAGGCTGAGCTACCGAGCCCAGCTGATTTTTATTTTTATTTAACTGTGGTGTGATAAGATGCATGGCAATATTTCACCGTTATGGAATTTGCTTTATGCTGGATTTATGGCCAAGGATGTGACCAATCTTTTAGCACATTCAATGTGGTGATGAGTAGAATGTATATTCTGTGACTATTGGGTGAAATAATCTGTAGGTCGGTGGCTCAGCCTGTAATCCCATGTCTTTGGGAGGCTGAGGTGAGTGGATTGCCTGACCTCATGGGTTCGAGACCCGCCTGGGCAGCAGGACCTCATCTCTACAGTAAATCAAAAAATCAGCCGGGCGTGGTAGCGCATGCTTGTAATTCTGGCTACTTGGAAGGCTGAGATGGAAGGATCGCCGGAGCCCAACAGGTCGAGGCTGCGGTGGCTGGGAGCGGCCACTGCACTCCAGTCTGGGTGACAGAGTCAGACTCCAACTCAAAAATAATAATAATACTAATAATAATCTGTAGGTATCTATTAAGTCCATTTGAGTGAGTGTCAAGTTTAGGTTCTGGATCTCCTTGTTGATTTTTTTGCCTTGATGATCTATCTAGAGCTTTCTATCTATCTATCTAGAGCTCTTAGTAGGTTATTCAAGTCCCCTGCAATAATAGTGTTAGAGTCATTTTTTTTTTAGTTTACTTAGTAGTTGCTTTATAAATGCTGGTGCTCCTGTGGTTGGGTGCACTTATGTTTAAGATGGATATTTCTAGTTGATGGATTGAACCTTTTATAATTTTGTAGTGTCTTTTTGTATCTTTTAAAATTTTTGATAGCTTAAAGGTTGTTTTGTCTGTTAAGATCATGGCCCATGCCTTCTTTACTGATCCATTTGCCTGGGAATTAATTTTCCATCCTTTAACTTTGAGTTTGTGTGTTTCCTTTGTGGTGAGATGAGTGACCTGGATGCAGCAAATAATTGGGTCATAATTTCTTATCCAGTTTGCCATTCTGTATCTTTTCAGTGGTGCATAAAGTCACATTCAGGCTGATTGTTGAAATGTGATTGCCAGACTTGGTGGCTCAGCCTGTAATTCCGTGTCTTTGGGAGGCTAAGGTGAGTGGATTGCCTGAGCCCACAGGTTCGAGACCCGCCTGGGCAGCGAGACCTCATCTCTACAATAAATCAAAAAATCAGCCAGGCATGGTAGCGCATGCCTGTAATTCCGGTTACTCGGAAGGCTGAGGCGGAAGGATCGCTGGAGCCCAGCAGGTTGAGGCTGCGGTGGCCGGGAGCAGCCACTGCACTCCAGTCTGGACAACAGAGTGAGACTCCAACTCAAAAAAAACAAAAAACAAACAAACAAACAAACAAAAGAAATGTGATTGTTTATCCTGTCATGAGGTACTTATTAAGTTGTTTTGTTTGTTTGTTTCCTTGTTTTCTTTAGCTTTGGGGTGGTGTGTTTGTGTTTTCATGTTTCTGCTTTTGCTGTATTTTCTGTTGACTCAGTGGTCTGCTGTTCTCTTGGGAAGTTTATGGTCATTCTTTTTTTCTTTCTTTTGTGCTTAATACCTTTGTAAGTCTCCTATAAAGCTAGTCTGGAAGCTGCATAATCTCATAGGGATTGAATTTCTGGGAATGATTTTAATTCTCCATCACTGATGAAGCTGAGCTTGACTGGGTAGGAAATTCTTGGTTTAAATTGTTTATCTTTGAGGTCTCTGAATATTGGACTCCAATCCCTTCTTGGTTGTAGTGTTTCTGCCAATAGGTTTGCTTCTATTCTGATTGGTTTTCCCTGGTAGGTAGTCTGACCTTTCTCTTTTGCTGCCTTTAGAATTTTTTCTTTTGTGCCTACTTTGTGTGGGTGAATTGCTATGTGTCTAGTAGTTAGTCTTCTCATTTGATGTCTTGTTGGGGTTCTCTGTATCTCTTGTGCTTGGTTGGTCACATCTCTGGTAAGACAGGGAAAGTTTTCTTAGATTACCTCCTGGAATACTTGCCACAAGATGTTCTCAATTTCGTTTTCTTCTTCTGGGATACCAATCAGGTGTAGGTTCAGTCTATTGATATAATTACACATCTCTTGTAGTTTCTGTTCTTTCTTTCTGAGTCTTCTTTCTGTACAGATTGAGTTAATTCCATGTTCTGATCTTCAAGGTCTGATATTCTTTCTTCGACTAAATTAAATCTACTTTCTATGCTTGTCATCTTGTTATTTATTTCCTGGATAAAGTTTTTATGACCAAAATCTCTGTTACAAGTTTTTTCAGTGTTACATCGTGTCCTTCTTGAGTCTTATTCACTCTTTCCATCTATTCCCTAATCCCTGCTGTATTCTGGGGTCAGTCATTTTTGACATCCATTGTTTGGGCTCCAAGGTCTGATTTTTCAGTTTTCTCTTTGTTACACTTGAAATTGCCTGTGGTCTTCCTTGGTTTTTCCTCATTTGTGATCTCTTGTTTTTCTCTTTAGTTCTGTTATTCAATGTCAATGGGAAAGGCTTTCCCTTCTGATGTTTGCTCAGCTCTCCAATATTCCCTGTTCCAGGCCCTGCATTTGCTCTATTTTGAAATAGGAATGTAGGTGGGAAACTTTGCTGTCTCTTGTAGTTTTTGAAAACTGAATAAGGTAAGGGATGAAGTGCTAGGATTCAGAAACTACTTTCAAATTACAATATTTACTGATTGTGGTATGTGTTCTCTGATATCTATTCCCTACCACCACTCTGTATGATGATGCAAAGCAGAAACCAACACAAAAAGCAATTGAACACGCATATACACAGACATACACATACATCCCAAAACAAACTGGAATAACAACAAAGTGAAGCAAAACAAACAACAACAACAACAACAACAACAACAAAAAAGAAAACCGAGCACACACACATGCCTAGTACAAAGTGAATGGGAAAGAAAAACAGAAAGACCGGGGGGAAAAATGAAAATTCAGATTGAACCCTAACACATATATTGACACACTCCTTAAACTATAAAAAATAAATAAAAAAACACAGAAGAACAAAAAACAAACCACCAACAACAATAAAATTGAAAGATGAACACTCAATCATTCACATATACACATAAACAAATATAAACAAAAAACAACAAACAAAATAAGAAAAAAAAACAGAAAAAGAATAAAAGAAAAAATTGGGGGGATGCAGATCAAACTCTCATGCACACATTCATGCACAAAGGAAAAATATTTTTAAAAATAGATGAACTAACAAACTGGCAACAAATTTTAAACATTTAAAAAACCTAAAAATTAAAAAAAAAAGCCTACCATCTCGTGCCAGACTCTGTAATTGCTCCTTTTATTTGGTCTCTTCTGCAGAGTTTCCATCTCTTTCACTTTTTCTCCAGTATCCAGAGCAGAGAAGGAGGAGAGGCAGTTGATGTGGGTGGGGCTGCAGTCCTCTCCTCCCATTTTTGTATGGTCAGGAAGATCTCCTCCAGTGGGGAGGTGTGGAATCGTCTCCTCCCCAGGTATGTACTCACAGATGGTGCTTCAACCAGGCCTATCCTGGAATGGAGTTCCCCTATTGCTTCTGATGTCCTGGCTCCACCTGGGTTCATCCCTCCCAGTCATGGCCCAACTATGTAGGTCTGATGTTCAGAGAATTGCTAAGGAAGAGGAAGTTTGGGTAAGCCCCAGACTCTCCACCAATCTCTTCTAGTTCTTCCTTGTCTTTTTCTATGAGACGCCATGAAAGCAGTACTAAAATCCTCCTCAGACATCCACTCCTGGGTCAGGGTAAGGGGTGCGGTGCCTGGGACTCAGCACTTATTAGGTCTCTCTGAAGTTTGTGCTTTCAGGATATTCCCTCAGGGGCACAATCAACCCCTGAGTAGTTGATCTGCTAGTCACAGAGATTGGGTCTATTGCTCCGTGGCATGCAAGTCAGAGCACTTTTGTGCCCTGCCTTCAAGATGGTGGTGGGATGTCTCTCTTTTCCTCTTCAGTGGGACTGTGCCTCTGAGCTCCCTCTGCAGCCCCTGCTGCCAGTGGCTGGTCAGATGCTGAAGTGGTGAGGCAATGTCTGGAGCCATCAGTCTTTCTGCTGCAGTGGTGAAAATAGCCTGGGGCAGTAATCTCTCCCCACCACTTCTTCACAGGAAATTTTTTTTTTAAATGGTGCTCAGCTTCTGCAACCCAGGAAGAGTCAGGGACCAAGCAGAGAAGCTACAGGCCAGCTATTCCACTAAGGCCCTCTCCACTTGCTCACAAGTCTCCACTTAATCAGTCTTTTCCAGCATTTTATTCCCAGGGAGGGTATTATTGATTAGAAAAAAATGGTGCTTGGCTTCTGTGTTCCATGAATTGCTTGTGTCCAAATCAAGTAGCTGTGGCACCAGACACTGCACCAGGAGAGCCCTGGCCACTAGCTTCCTAGCCCCTACTCAGTCACTCACATGCCCACTCACTCACAAGCACATGCACAAAATTTTTCGTATCCTTACTCACACCAGGACTCACATAGACTGACTGGTTCAGCTGCCATCTTCCCTACCACCTTTATCTTATTTCATTCTACTTTTCTCTGTTCTCTTCATTGCTGTTACTGTATCTTGGGCTTTGGGGGTACACAAACATACCATTGCATCGTAATATAGAATGGGGGAGGAAGGGTCTCAGGGAACACATAACACAATCAATGAACATTGTATTTTGTAAAATGTTTCTGAATCCTAGCTTCCCAGCCTCTACCTTACTCAACTCTCAAAACTACAGGAGACAGCAAAGCTTCCTATCCACAGTCCCTTTTCAAAATAGAACACATCCAGAGTCTGGATCAGGGAAGAATAGATGGCTGAGCAAAAGTAAGAAGTGAAAGCTTCTCCCAGTGCCACTGAATTATGAAACTATAGAGAAAAGAAAGAGATCTGTCACAAAAGAGGAGAAACCAGGAGAAGACTATAGGTAATTTCAAGAGTAACAAAGAGAAAACACCTGAAAAATCAGACATCAGAGTCCCAACAATGGAAGTCACCAACAACTGGCCCCAGAAAATGACAGGGCTTAGGGAATGGATGGAAAGAGTTAATAAGATTCAAGACAACAAGGTACAACACTGAAAGAACATGTAACAGAGATTTTGGCCATAAAAGATTTCATCCAGGGAATAAATAACATGATGACAAGAATAGAAAGCATAATTAATCAAACAGAAGAAAGAATCTCAGAATTTAAAGAGCAGAACATGGAATTAACCAGATCTGAAAAATATAGAAAGAAAACAGAAAGAAAGAACAAGGTCTACTAGAAATGTACAATTATTTCAAGAGACCAAAACTATGCCTTATTGGTATCTGAGAAAAAAAAGGGGGGGGGGGACAAAGAACCTTGGAGCATTTATTTCAGGAGATTATCTAAGAAAACTTTCTCCATCTCACCAGAGATATGACGAACCAAACACAAGAGATACAACGAAACCTCACAAGACATCAAATAAGAAGACCAACGCCTAGACACATAGTAATTTGCTTACACAGTGTAGACACAAAAGAAAAATTCCTAAAGGCAGAAAGAGAGAAAGGACAGACTACTTACCAGGAAAACCAATCAGAATAGCAGCAGACCTATTGGCAGAAACAATACAAGCAAGAAGGGACTGGAGTCTAACATTCAAAGTCCTCAAAGACAAACAATTTGAACCAAGAATTTCCTACCCTACCAAGCTCAGCTTCATCAGCAAGAGAGAATTAAAATCCTTTCCAGACATCCATCCCAAGAGATTATGCAGCTTTTAGCCCAGCTCTATAGGAGATGCTTAACAAGGTGTTAAGTACAGAAGAAAGGAAAAAAAGAATGTATACACACTTCCCAAGAGGACAGCAGACCACCGAATCCAAGAAGAATACATCACAACAGCAAACTTTGAAAAGCACATATACATCAACCCCAAAGCTGAAAGAAAACAAGCAAGCAAACAAAGAAAAAACTCTATAAGAACCTCATGACAGAGATAAACAAACACATTTCAACAATCATCCTGAGTGTAAATAGACTATATGCAGCACTGAAAAGACACAGAATGACAAACAGAATAAGAAACCATGGCCCAATTATTTGCTTCATCCAGGAAACTCATCTCACCACAAGGTACACACACAGATTCAAAGTTAGAGGATAGAAAATGAGTATTCAGGCAAATGGATCAAAAAAGAAAACAGGAGTCATAATCTTAATATCAGACAAAACAAACTTTAAACTATCAAAATCTTAAAAAGATAAAAAAGAATACTACATAATGATAAAAATTTCAATCCATCAACTAGGAATATCCATCCTAAACATACATGCATCCAACAAAGGAGCACCAGCATTTATAAGGCAACTACTAAGAAAAGTAAAAAAATGTATTGACTCCAGCACTATTATAGCTGGAGATGAATAATCCACTAACAATCCTAGATAGATCATCAAGGCAAAAAATCAACAAAGAGATTCAGACTCTCAACTTGACACTCGACCAAATGGACTTAATAGATACCTACAGAATATTCCACACAACAACCACATAATATACATTCTACTCACCAGCACATGGAATGTAATCCAAGACTGATCACATCCTCAACCATAAATCAAGCATAAACAAAATCCATAAGATTGAAATATTGCCATGTATCTTCTTGGATCACAGTGGGATAAAAATAAATAACAACACGAAAAAAACTTCTCTAAAGCCCTCAAAGATATGGACACTAAACAGCATGATGCTGAACAACTACTGGGTCAATACCAAAATCAAAGCAGAAATTAAAAGATTCTTAGAAACCAATAAAAATGAAGAAACATCTTACCAAAACCTCTGGGATGCCATGAAATCAGTACAAAGAGGGGAATTTATATCTTTACAAATGCACATCAAGGAAATGGAAGAATACAAGTTAGCAGTTTAACAAATATCCTAAGGGAACTGGAAAGAGAAGCTCACCAAAAACCTAATTTTAGCAGAAGAATCCAGATTATCAAAGTAAGAGTCCAAACACAGTATATAGAAGACAAAAATTTCATTAAAAAAATCAATAAAACAAAAAACTGGCTCTTTGGAAGAATTAACAAAACAATCCTTAGCTAAACTTTACTAGCAAGAATAATCAAGGAAAAGAGAGAAAAGCAAAAAATAAGCACAATCAGAAATACAAAAGATCAAATCACAACTGACTCCAAGAAATCCTGAAGATTGCTAGAGATTACTATGCACACCTGTAAGGAAACAAAATTGATTGCCTAAAAGAAATGGAGGATTTTCTCATATCACACAACCTCCCAAGATTGAAACAAGAAGACCTTAAGACTCTAAATAGACCATTAACAACCCAGGAAATTTACTCTGTCATAAGAAAAGTACCTACCAAAAAAAAAAGTCCTGGACTGGGCAGCTTTCCAGCAGAATTCTACAAAACATTCAAGGAGGTGTTGATACTAATCCTATTGAAAGTATTCTAGGCAATTGTGAAAGATAGAATTCTCCCCCAAATCATTATATGAAGCTAACATCACACTGATAACCAAACTGGGTAAAGATCCTACACAAAAAGAGAACTACAGTCAAATATCCCTTATGAACAAAGGTACAAAAATCCTTAGTAAGATTCTAGCAAATCAGATCCAAAAGCACATCTCAAAAATCATCCACCATGACCAAGTAGGATTCATTTCCAAGACGCAGGGCTGGTTCAACATCCAATGACCACAAATGTAATTCAATACATCAACACATGTAAAAACAAGAATCATGTGATTTTACCATTAGAGGTAGAGAAAATTTTTGATAAAATCCAGCATCCCTTCTTGATAAAACCCCTCAAACACCTAGGTTTAGAAGGAACATCCTCAAAATAGTAAGCACCATCTACAATAAACCCACAGCTAGCATATTGCTAAATGATCAGAAACTGGGAACATTTCCCCTGAAAATCAAAACAAGAGAAGACTGCCCACTCACATCCCTCTTTTCTAACATCATGTTGTAAGTCGAACTTTGGTAAATTCTTGAGGGTACAAAATAAACGTATAAAAGACAACAACAAGCAGGCAGAGGGCCAAATAAAAAACACAATCACACTCAAAATAGCCACACCAAAAAATGATATATCTCGGCATCTTCCTAACCAGAAAAGTTGAAAGGCCTTTACAACGAGCACTACAAAATAATGCTCAAATAAATCCAAGAAGACACAAACAAATGAAAAATCATCCATGCTCATGGATAGGAAGAATCAACATTGCTAAGTTGTCCGTTCTACCAAAGGCAATCTACAGATTCGACGCAGTACTCATTTAATTACCAACATCATTCTTCTCAGACCTGGAAATAACAATACAGAAATTCATACGGAGACAGAAATGACCACCAATAGCCAAAACTATCCTTAGCAAAAGAAACAAAGCAGGAGGTATCACACTTCCAGACAACAAACTTTACGATAAGGCTACAATAATCAAAACAGGCTGATATTGGTACAAGAACAGGAATACATATCAATGGAATAGGATAGAGATTCTGGAAGCAAAGGCCTCAATTTCTCAACCAACTCATCTCTGACAAAATCTTAAACAACCACCACTGGGGAGAGAAGAACCTGTTCAGTAAAAGGCGCTAGAAAAGTTGGCTGATCACATGCAGAAGATTGAAACAGGATCCCTACTCACTCATTAGCATACTCAAAAATTAACTCTAAATGGATCCAAGACCTAAACGTAAAAGCTCAAACTGTAAGACCTAGAAAATGCAGGAGACATCCTTATGGAAATTGGAACTAGCAACCAATTCCTAATCAAAACCTCAAGTGCCCATGCCATATGAGATAAGATAGAAAAGTGCGACCTCATCAAACTGATAAGCTTCTGCAAAGCGAAATAAACCATCAAGAGAATGGGGAGACTACCCACAAAAATGAAAAAAAAAAAAAGTTGCGAACTGTAAATCTGACAAAGTTCTATCATCTAGGTTCTACAAGAAACTCAAAATGTCAAAAGAAAAAAATAAAATAAGATAAACAGTCCCGTTAAAAAGTGAGCAAAAAGCCGGGCTCGGTGGTTCAGCCTGTAATCCCGCGCCTTTGGGAGGCTGAGGTGAGTGGATGGCCTGAGCCCGCGGGTTCGAGACCCGCCTGGGCAGAGAGACCTCATCTCTACAATCAATCAAAAAATCAGCCGGGCGTGGTAGCGCATGCCTGTAATTCCGGCTACTTGGAAGGCTGAGGCGAAGGATCGCCCGAGCCCAGCAGGCGAGGCTGCGGTGGCCAGGAGTGGTCACTGCACTCCAGTCTGGGCAATAGAGTGAGACTCCAACTCAAAAAAAAAAAAAGTGAGCAAAAGTATGAATAAACATTTTCAAAAGAAGAGATACAGGCAGCCAACAAACACATGATGAAGTGCTCAGACTCACTAATCATCAGAGAAATGCAAATCAAAACAACATTGAGATACCACATAACCCCAGTAAGAATAGCCAACATTAATAAAACAAACAACTACGGATGCTGATGAGGATGCGGAGAAAAAGGAATGTTTCTACACTGCTTGTGGGAATGCAAATTAGTGCAACCTCTTTGGAAGATAATGAGTGATTTCTGAAAGAACTAGAAACTGACCTTCTGTTTTACCTAGCAATCCTATTGTGAATATTCCTAGAGGAACTTAAATCATTCTACATAAAAGATATCTGCACAAATATGTTTGTTGCAGCTGTATTCATAATAGCAAAAATATGGAGCCATGATGCCCATCAAAGCTGAACTGGATTAAAAAAAAAGTGGTACATATATAAATGGAATATTATGTAGTCATAAAGAAGGATAAACATATAGAATTTGCAGCAACTTGGATGGATTTAGAGTATATCATACTCAGTGATCTATCACAGAAACAAAGAAAAGAGTACCATATGTTCTCACTCACAAGTGAACCTTGAACAATTATCATAATACTATAAGAAAGGTATTGGCAGCAGTGGAAAACTGCCAGGGAAGGAGGGGTGGGATTGGCAGTTGAGGGAAACTGCCAGGGGAGGGAGGGACACACCTTATCAACAAGGGTATCTGCATAATGAACATTTGTATACCTAAGCCTGAATTTTACCCATCTTTAAAATAAAAAAATTAAAAGCAAAATTTAAAAAATATATATTAATAGAAGCATATAAACAAATATATATAACCAATAGTATAATATTACCTCTAAATGTATGTTTGCTGATAACTATTCTTTATTTAAAAACTATAAATTTTGTTTTCTTAAATCTTATAACCTGCAATAAGCATAGAATTTGCCATGTTTGCTGGAAGGAAATGTAAGTTGTTCAAAAAAGCATTCATCTGGCAACCAACTCCTGTTCAAAACTCTAAGTGCCCATACCACAAGAAATAATATAGACAAGTGGGAACTCAACAAACTGATGAGATTCTGCAAAGCAAAAGAAGCCATCAAGAGAGCAGGGTGACAGCTCACAGAATGGGAAAATAATATTTGCCAACTGTATATCTGACAAAGGCCTAACATCTAGGATCTACAAGGAACACAAATGCACCAAAAAGAAAAAAACTAACAACCCCATTAAAGTGAAAAAAAGACATGACTAGACACTTCTGAAAAGAAGGTATACGGACAGCCAACAGATACATAAAAAGTGCTCAGCCTCACTAATCATAGAGAAATGCAAATCAAAACCACATTGAGATACCACATTACCCCAGTAAGAATGGCCATCATTAATAAAACAAACAATAGATGCTGGTGAGGATGGGTATAAAAAGGAATGCTTCTGCACTGCTGGTGGCAATGCAAACTAGGGCAACCTCTTTGGAAGACAGTGTGGCAATTTCTGAAAAAACTGGAAATTGACCTTCCTTATGGCCCAGAAATCCCCCTATTGGGAATACATCCAGAAAAACTCAAATCATTCTACAAAAAAGATATCTGCACATGCATGTTTGCTGCAGCTCTTTTCACAATAACAAAAACATGGAACCGACTATGCTGCCCATCAAATCTGGAATTTTAAAAATGTGGTACTTATACACAATGGAATATTAATGCAGCCATAAGGAAGGACAAGCATATGGACTTTGCAGCTACTTGGATAGAATTAGAGTCAATCATACTCAATGATCTATCACAGAAACAAAGAACAGAGTACCATATGTTCTCACTCATAAGCAGACCTTGCACAATTATAATAATACTTTAAGAAAGGGATTGGCAGTAGAGGGAAACAACCAGGGAAGGGGGGGTGAGATTGGCAGTTGAGGGAAACTGCCAGGGGAGGGAGGGGCACACCTCATCAACAACGGTACCTGCATAATGAACATTTGTATACCTAAACCTGAATTGTGCCCTACATCTTTAAAATAAATAATTCATTTTGTACTTTGTGTAAAAGAAAAAAGAGTATCATGTAATTTCTAATTCTATGCTCTACTTTTTATTAAAAATTTTTATAGTTTTATAACTTTTATAATTGTCAGTCTCTTCTATAAAATTTAAGGTTTGGGAGTTTAAAAAAAAATTACTTACCAGAAGACTATAACTACCATTTATACTCTCAAGTTATTTTCATTGAAGACCACAACGGAAAGGATTTACATCAAAATAAATATTATATTAGCATAGAATATATTTTTAAAATTTTGTTGAAGACAGATTTTTTGGATAGACGTATTTTATTAATGTTACTCTATAATAAAAAAATTGTGAGAGTTCATTACAATGATAAGTTACTTTTAAACTTATTTCACTTCATGTGTACATACACAAATTATGAAATTGAAAGGGTCTTAAACTGTCATGGTTTATGCCGTCCTCAAAATTAGGGTCCTGAAATAGTTTATTTGCCTTAGACTTTTTTAGTGAATAGAACTGAAGATGCCAAACTATTTCTGAAGTAGACCACGCTGTTATGACTTACTAGTAAACAGCTGTGTGGACTCCACATGCTCTGTGCTTACCCCAAGAACTAAATGATTATATATAAATGTAAGAAATCTGCATTTTAAGCTAGAACTACACAAAATAATTAATATTGTGTGTTTGTATAAAAGAAAGAGGCAGTGCTTCTTTCTGAGAAAGTTGCTTGGAAACATATTTATTCTAATATTTTGGTGTGTAAATAAGTACCTCTAGGTGGAAAATAAGCCCATATTTCCAGACTTGGGATATCTCCATGATCTTTAGTCTCAGATCATTCAAAATATAAAACACACATATTTGAAATTAAATCTCTGGATTAAAAGAAGAAATTAGTGGTAAATTAACATCTAAGGCTTGTGTTTCTAGTCCAGGTTCTGAGTTTTCAGTCTAGGTCCCAAGTCTGAAAAGACCTAACTGCAGAATTAGAAAAATATTTTATCATAATTCCACATGTAAAAGCTTAGTCAAATTTCCAAGTTTTGCATTATGACATTAAGAAGAAAGACTGGACCTTGCTTTTCATCTTTCACAATTTGTAGTTAGCAAAATCTGAAAGTGATGGCTGCTATAGTTTCAGGCAGGTGGACAGTAGTGTTCAAGCTTTATGAAAAAAATGACTGAACACCAGCTTTCAGTGAGGCTGTTTGCTACTCTGATTTATTTTTCCTATATAAAATGCTACTTTCTTTCCAAACTTAGCAGGTAAAACCCGTAAATGTTCTACTACATCTTATAATTTTGTAGTTCAGTGACATGACCAGCTCTGCTGACTAATTCTGCTTTGTGTGATTGTATATGAATTTGTATGGAAGACACATTTACTCATATATCTGGCTTGGAAACTTGGGTCCAGCTCTCTTTTCATGCAGTCTCAGTGTTTATTTTCATGTTCTTTCTGGCACATATACTGGCCTCTTACCTAGGAACTGTAAGTTCCATGAGCAAGTCTTTTAATATACGGGAAGTGAAACCTCAGGCTCTTATGCACATGACCTGGAGACTGGCACAACATTCACTCTTTCATATTCTAGTAGACAAAACAGTGACAGATCCCATTTACATTGAACACATGACTTGATGGAAATGGTGTCAAAGAACTTGTTGCCCTCTTTGATCTGTCAATGGAGAACTTCCATAATTACTCTGTATAAATCTAAATTTTATGTTAGGCAGAAATAATATTTTATATTTTAAGAAGTTGTAGTTACGGACAAGTTTTTGATATAATTGTTCTTGTGTTGTATAGGATCTTTTTGATGTATTATTCTTAAGTACTTTATCGTAATTAGATATAAAATTAGTACATAGTCTACCTTAATTGAATTAATACATTTACTTCTCTATCTCTAAGCAAACCACTTGGCAAACTATTTTTTTTTCAAAACTAAATAAATAAACTAATAAAACTGTCACTATTTTTCTTCAAAATTGTAAAAATATATGTAAATAAAACTTTTTGTAAGTTGGAGTCCTTTTGTCTGTATGCACATAATAGGACCAGCCAATTTTATTGCCTCCTATTTCCTAACAATAATAAGAATAATCATAATTCACTATTGATAATGTTCTTAGAGTAATTAATGACCTAATTTTGGAATCAATACTTGATTTGATAAACAACTTTATAAATTTGACAACCCATAAATTGTTTGATTATAGTGAGTTTTAATCAAACTTTTTGAAAAGTGTTAGTGAATGGCATTTTTCTTTTATTTCCTGCCTGGGTTACTGCCTCATAGTTGTTTTTGGAGCCGTATTAAACTTACACAGAATTTTAAACAGGTTGGCTCTTAAAACTTACAAGAGTCTTTTTAACATGGTAGAGAGTAGATGCTTTACAAAGACAGAAATCTGGAGATGAAAAAGATCTAAGTTTATAGACTGTCTCAGTTCCATTTCTATTGCAAGCTGAGGAATTAAGGTAGTATGGTCACATGGAAAAGGTTTGTTTGATGTTGTTTAAAAACAAAGTAATAACAGATAGAAGAACAAACTGTTATTTAGAAGAATGGTACAAAAACAGAAAGGGGTTATAGACTATCTGCAGTACTTAAGAGAAGTAATCATTTCTTTTGATTGCTTGACTTTCGTGAATAAAATATTGTGCATGAAATTTTATGCTAGTATTTTAGTATCTATTTTATGATAAAGACATTTCCCAAGCAATCAGAACTTCAAATATTAAAAAAATATCTAGTGTATTTTAATAAAAGGCATTTCCATTATGAATGGAAAGTTTAACTTATACTTTGTTTAAAAACTAGTGCTGGAAATACTTTTGAGGTCAAGCTAAAATGTGGGAAAATACCATTGGTAAAGCAACAATAACTGTCTGTAGTTCTTAAATAGTGTTTGTATCTTCAGAATATTCTTTCAAGAAACAAATGTACATTTGTGAAAACTGGGCTATAGATAAAGTGATACACCATACAGATAAAGTGAAATCCTAATCAAACAATACTAAAATCCAAAGAGTGATATAAACCAGTATGCAACAAGGTGGGATAAAGGACAAGCTACCAATGTCAAGCACTTAAGGCTGAATTTCTGTTTTAAATTATAATCTCTCAAAAGGTCATTGTATATGTTTCTTATGAGTGAGCAAAATTAAGATTGGAGTTACTTATCATACTTTAAAAAATTTTTATTTTAAAGATGTGGGATACAATTCAGAATTAGGTACATAAATAGTCATTGCACAGGTACAGTTTGGGCCACCCATTCGTCCTCACTTTGCCTGGTTTAGGATCAGGTACCCTTATTGATGTTATGTGTCCTCCCTCCCCTGGCAGTTTCCCTCCCCTGGCGATTCCTTTCTTGTAGTATTATGATAAATGTTCAGGGTCACTTATGAATGAGAACATGTGGTACTCAGTTCTTTGTTTCTGTAATAGACCACTGAGTATGATAGATTCTAAATATTTCCAAGTTGCTGAGCACTTCATAATTGTATCATTCAATATGACTGCGTAATAATCCATCGTGTATATTTACCACCTTTTAAAAAAAATTCAGTCCTATTTTGATACATAGCACAGTTGGTTCCATGATTTTGCTACTGTGAATAGTTCTGCAATAAACATGCATGCATAGGAATGTTTTTTGTAGAATGATTTGAGTTCCTCCAGGTATTATTCCCAGAAAGGGAATTGTTGAGTCCTATGGAAGGTCAATTTACAGATATTTTAGAAAGTGCCTTGTTGTTTTCCACAGAGGATAACTAATTTAAACTCCCACCAACAGTATAGAAGTGTTCCCTTTTCCCCACAACCTCTCCATCTGTTTTTTGAGTAATTGATGATGGCCTTTCTGACTGGCGTTAGGTGGTATCTAAGTGTGGTATTTTGCACTTATTTGTTGATTGGTAAGACTGAGCATTTTTACATGAACTCGTATGTCTACTTTTGAGAAGTGACTATTCATATCTTTTGCCAATTTTTTAATAGGGCTTAAAAAATTTTTTTTTTCAGTCATTTGAGTTCCTTTGAGATCCTGGATGTTAGGTCTTTGTCAGATATACAACTGGTAAATATTTTTTTCCCATTCTGTGAGCTGTTTCCCTATCTCTTGATGTTTTTATTTGTTTGTTTGCTTGTTTGTTTTGCAGGAGTTTTGTTTGGTGAGGTCTCACTTCTCTATCATATTTCTTATGGCATGGGCTTTTGGGATTTTGATCAAGGACTGGTTGTCTATTCCAGTTTATAAAAGGGTATCTCCTGAATTTTCTAAGATTCTTATAGTTTGAGGTTTTACATTTAGGTCTTTGACCCATTTAGGGGTGATTTTGGTATATGATGACAGGTAGGGGTTCTGTTTCATTCTTCTGCATGTTATCAGTCAATTTTCCTAGCACCATTTATCAGATAGATTCTCCTCTCCTCAGCGGTTGTTAATGGAAGGTTTGAAGATGAGTTTGTAGAGAAATTGAAGTTTTGTTTCCAGGATCTCTATCCTCTTCCATTGATTTATATGCCTGTTCTTGTGTCAATACTAGGTTGTTTTGATTATTGTAGCCCTATAAAAAAGTCTAAAGTTGGAACGTGTGATATCTCCCACTTTTTTTTTCTCTGTGAATTGTTTTGGCTATTCATCGTCATTTTTATTTGCATATGAATTCCTGTATTGTCATTTCCAAGTCTGAGAAGAATGGTGATGGTAATTTAATGGTTATTACATTGAATATGTCGATTACCTTGGATAGGATGAACATCTTAACAATGTTGATTCTTCCAGTCCAAGAGCATGAAATATTTTCCATGTGCTTGTGTCTTTTATTTTTTTGAGCAGTGTTTTATAGTTTTTTTGTTGTAATAGTCTTTTACTTCTCTGGTTAGGAGGATACCAAGGTATTTTATTTTTTGTGTGGCTATTTTGAATGGGATTGTACTTTTTATTTGGCTCTCTGCCTGTTTGTTGTTGGTGTAGAAAAATGAGATTGCCTTTTGCCCATTTATTTTATACCCTGTGACTTTGCCAAAGCCCTTTATTAGTGCAAGGAGATTTTTTGACAGATTTCCTTAGGTTTTTTGGGTATTGCCAGCAAAGAGGGATAGCTTAACTTCCTCTTTTCCTACTTGGATACCTCCAGTTTCCTTCTCGTCTGATTGCCCTAGGTAGGTCTTCTAACACTATGTTGAACAGGAAAAGTAAGAAGTGGCAGCCTTGTCTTCTTCTGACTTTCAGGAGAAATGTTTGCAATTACTGTTAGTTAGCAATATGTTGACTGTGGGTTTATCACAGATGGCTGTCACTATTTTGAGTTACGTTCCCTCTATGCCTAGGTGTTCAAGGGTTTTTATCAAGAAGCAATGACGGGTTTTGTTGAAAGTTTTTTTCTGTGTCTAATGATATAATCATGTGGTTCTTGTTTTTATTTCTGGTGATGTATATAATTACACTTTTTTGGTCTTGCAGATGTTAAACCAATCCCGCATACCAGGAATGAAGCCTACTTGGACATGGTAGATTATTTTTGAGGCATGTTGTTAGATAAGATTTGCTAGAAACTTGTTGAATATTTTTGCACCTATGTTCATCAGGGTTATTGGCCTGTAGTTCTCTTTCTTTGTTGGGTCTTTTTCTGGTTTGGGTATCCGTGTGATGTTAGCTTCATAGAATGATTTAGGGAGAGTTCCATCTTTCTCTATTTCCTGGAATACTTTCAGTATGATTGGTATCAGTTCCTTATTGTATGTTTTGCAGAATTTCTCTGGAAAGCCATCTGGTCCAGGGCTTTTTTGGTAGGTAGTTTCTTATGATGGTGTCACGTTCCTGGGTTTTTACTGGTATATTTAGGGTCTAAATTTCTTCTTGTTTCAACATTGAGAGGTTGTGTAATGTCAGAAAGTGTTCCATTTTATTTAGGTTTTTAGCTTATTTCCATATAGGTATGCATAGTAACCCCTGATAATTTTTTGTGTTTCTTAGAGTTACTTATAATTTTTATTTGCTGCTTTTTTGGTTTATAAAAACTGCTTACACATGAGATAGAAACCAATGCCATAGAAACTTGAAACAACGAACATATTGTCAATTACAGAAAATTTGTATAATAAAATTCAAGATTTTTACATTTTTGACATTCTAAAATATCATATGTCTTTAAAAAATGTTTTGTCATGAATATCTTCAAGCTGAAAATAGAGATGATGGGAAAAATGAACTATTATATGTTCATCTAGATTTAACAATTATTCATGCTTTTGCACATTTGTATCTAATTTTTGGTAGCTGTTCACTAAAATATTTTAAAACAAAACCAAGATATCATAACAGTTTATCTCTAAATGCTTCAATATAAATCTTTGACAAACATAGATATTTTCTTGCATAACTTTGATGTCATTATGTTGAAGTACATTTACAATATTTATACTACATCACCTAATTAGTAGCTACTTTAAAACTTTTGTAATTGCCCCCAAAATGCATTTTTACAGTTTCTTTGTATTGATGTGATTTGAACAAGGTTTGTATACTTGCAAGTAGTTGTGTATCTTAAATAACTTTATTGTTATGTTAATTATTGTTAAAATTGCTGCTTTTGTTCTAGCATTAGTTTGAGTTCACATGTGTATTTTCCATTTCATTTCTTAGTTTTTAAGTAGATATTAATTTATTTAATTTTTGAATAGCTATTTATTTATTTAATTTAAAGATGTGGAGTACAATTCAGAATTAGGTATACAAATGATCATCATACAGGTAAAGTTTGGGCCTCCTTTTGGTCTCCACTTCACCCGGTTTGAAATCAGGTACCTTTAATGATGCTATGTTCCCCCCTCCCACCCCTGGCAGTTTCTGGTCACTGCCAATCCCTTTCTTATAGTATTATGAAATTATGGTAAACATTCACTGCCCACTTGTGAGTGAGAACATGTGGTATTCTGTTCTTTGTACACTTTGTAAATCACTGAATATTATAAAGTCTAAATCCATTGAAGTTGCTGCAAAGTCTATAATTTAATTTTTTGTTATGGCTGCATAATATTCCTTCATGTCTGTGTACCACATTTTTTTAATCCACATTTTGTTATTTAGTTTTTATGGGCAGCACTTCCATGCTTTTGCTATTTAAATAGTTCTGCAATAAGCATGTGTATTGCATGTATCTTTTTTGTAGAGTGACTTAAATTCCCCTGGGCATATTCCCAGAAGGAGTATTGCTGGGTCACATGGAAGATAAATTTCTAGTTCTTTTTGGAATTGCCACACTGTTTTCCATAGAGGCTGAACTAGTTTGCATTCCCACCAGCAGTGTAGAAGCATTCCCTTTTCTCCACATCCTTACCAGCATTTGTTTTTCTGGGTTTTTTTTTTCTTATTTATTTATTAAGGATGACCATTCTTACTGAAGTTATGTGGTATTTCAATGTGGTTTGCTTTGTATTTTTCTGATGATTAGTGAGGTTGATAATTTTTTCATGTGTCTGTTGGTCACTCATATATCTTATGGGAAGTGTCTATTCATGCATTTTATTTTGGCTGTTTGTTTCTTTCCTTTCGGCATGTTTGAGTTCCTTATAGATCAGGGATGTTGGGCCTTTGTCAGATAAGCAGTTGGCAAATATTTTTTCCTATTCTGTGGGCTGTCTTCCTACTCTCTTGATGGTTTATTCACTTTCCAGAAGCTTCTCAGTTTGATGAGGTACCACTTGTCTATCTTCTCTCTTATGGCATGGGTTTTTGGGATTTTGATGAGAATTGGTTACCTATTCTGATTTCCATAAGGATGTCTCCTTCTCTTTCTAAGATTCTTAAAGTTTGAGGTTATACGTTTTGATATTTAATCAATCTTGAGTTGATATTTGTTTATGGTGATAGCTAGGGGTCCTTTTTCATTCTTCTGCATGTGGTTAGTCAGTTTCCCTAGTACCATTTTCTAAATAGGTTCTCCTCTCCCTTGTGGTTGTTGGTGGAGGCTTTGTCGAAGGTGAGTTGGTTGAGAAATTAAGGTTTAGCTTCCAGAATCTGTATCTTATTTCATTGGTCTACATGCTTATTCTTGTGCCAATACTAGATTGTTTCGATTATTGTAGCCTTATAATAAAGTCTAAGGGAAGTGTGATAACTGCCATTTTGATTATTTTGCTAAAGGTTGTTTTGGTTATTCATGGTCATTTATGTTTCCATATGAATTTTTGTATTGTATTTTCCAGGTCTGAGAAGAATGATGTTGGTATTTAATGACTATTGCATTGAGTTTGTATATGACCCTTGGTAGGCTGGACATTTAACTATATTGATTCTTCCAATCCATTAACGTGAAATATGTTCCCATTTGTTTGTGTCATCTTTTACTTCTTAGAGCAGTATTTTGCAGTTTTTCTTATAAAGATATTTCACTTCTCTGATTAGGAAGATGCCGAGATTGTGTGTGTGTGTGTGTGTGTGTGTGTGTGTGTGTGTGTGTGTGTGTGTGTGTGTGGTGTCTGTCTGTCTGTCATGAATGGGTTTGGGCTTTTTATGTGATTCTCTATTTGTTGTTGGTTTATAAGAATGTGACTGTCCTTTGCATGTTTATTTTATACCTTGAGACTTTACCAAAATTCTTTATCAGTGCAAGGAGGTTTTTGGCAGATTCTCTTGGATTTTTGAAGTATGGCATTATATCGTCAGTAGAGGAATAAGTTGACGTCTTCTTTTTCTATTTGGATACTCCAGATTTCCTTCTTTTGTCTGATTGCTCTAGCTAGGACTTCCAACACTATGTTGAGCAGGAGGGTTGAGAGTGAGTAGCCTTGTCTTATTCCACTTTTCAGGGGAAATGCTTTCAAGTTCTGTCCATTTAGCAATATGTAGGCTGCGGGTTAATCATAGATGGCACTACTATTTTGAGATATGTTCCCCTTATGCCTAGGTATTCAAGGGTTTTAATCAAGAAAGGATGTTGGATTTTATTGAAAGACTTTTCTTTGTCTAATGATATAATCATGTGGTTCTTATTTCGACATCTGTTGATGTATTTAATTACATTTATGGCCTTGCAGATGTTGAACCAGCCCTGCATCTGGGGATGAAGCCTACTTGGTCATGGTGGATGATTTTCGAGATGTATTGTTAGATCCTATGTGCTAGAATCTTGTTGAATATTTTTGCGTCTATGTTCATCAGGGACATTGGTCTGTAGTTCTCTTTCTTAGTTGGATCTTTATCACGTTTAGATACCAGTGTGATCATAAATTGATTTGGGGAGGATTCCATCTTTCTTGATTGCCTGGAATACTTTCAGTAGGTAGGTATTAGCTCCTCCTTGTATGTTTTGTAGAATTCTGCTGGAAATCTGTCTGGTTCATGCTTTTTTTTTCATAGCGGTTTTCTTTGGAAAGAGTCAATCTCTTAGGTTGTTTTTGGTCTATTTAGGATCTCAATTTATTCTTATTTCAGCCTTGGGAGTTTGTGTGATGTCAGAAAATCCTTCATTTTATTTAAGTTATTGTGTTTGTTTCCATATAGGTGTGCATAGTAATTTCTGATAATCATTTATATTTCTTCAGGGTCAGTTGTGACTGGAACTTTTTCATTTCTTAAAATGTTTATTTGGGCTATTTCTCTCTTTTTCTTGGTGATTCTGGCTAAGGGTCTGGTCCAGAGCTATTTTTTTTATAGGTAGTTTTCTTATGACAGTCAATTTCCGAAGTATTTTTGGTCTATTTAGAACCTCAATTACTTCTTGTTTCAACATTGGAAGTTTATGTTTTTGTTCATTTTTAATTGTGACATAATTCAGGCAAATTAAAGCTGATCCTTTTAAATTGTATAATTTAATGTTTATTAGTATAGTTACAATGATTTACAACCATAGTCACTGTCTAGTTCTAGAACATTTTCATCATGCCTCCTCCCCACAAAATAAACTCTTACCCATTAACAGTCTCTCACCTGTTCTCCTCTCCTTCTAACATCTAATGACCACACATATACTTTCTGTCTCCATGTATGTGTTTGCTCTGGAAATTTCATTTGTATGGAATTATTCACTGTGAGGTCTTTTGTGCTCTCTTCTTTCATATAGAATGTTTGCAAGGATTATTCATATAGTGGTCTGTATCAGTACTTTACTTTTTAAATTTTTCTTTAGAAAAAATAAGCAAAAATCAAAATGAAACACAACAAAAAAAATGATCTTGTTCTGTTGCCCAAGCTAAGCTGGAGTGCAGTGGCATAATCATCATAGCTCAATGTAACCTTAAACCCCTAAACTCAAATAATATTGTCACCTTAGCCTCCAGAGTCTTTAGGACTATAATGTGACAGTGTCATGCTCTGTAATTTATTTTATTTCTTTTTATTTATTTATTAATTTATTGTTAGGGTTTTCTTATGTTTCCCAGCCTGGTCTCGAAACCCTGGCCTTTCAAACTCTGGTATTACAGATGTGAGAACCACAATTGAGAATACTTTATATTTTTATAGCTGAATAGTATTCCTTTATATGGATACTTATTTTCTTTTATCTGTTCATTTATTGACAGATTTTGGCATTTTTCTAGTTTTTTATTTTTCTTTTTTTATTTCTAGTTTTATTATCTTTAGAGCATATTATAAATGATGCTGCTGTAAACATTGGTGCTTATGTTAATGTGTGAGCATATATGTTATTTTCTTGGGGGTATACCTAAAATTCCTGGGTCATGTGGTAACTCTGTGTTTAATATTTTAAATAACTGAAAAACTTTTTTCCAGTTGGTTGCCTCATGTTTCAAA
Organism: Carlito syrichta; assembly: GCF_000164805.1. Classification (NCBI taxonomy): domain Eukaryota; kingdom Metazoa; phylum Chordata; class Mammalia; order Primates; family Tarsiidae; genus Carlito; species Carlito syrichta. The sequence goes on along the minus strand of NW_007253558.1, from coordinate 59,837 downwards.
TTTTCCACATTCTTGCTAGCAATTTTTACTTACCCCTTTTGGTAGTCATTTTAGTGGACATGATGTAAGAGGTCATGGTGACTTTAGTTCTCATATCTATAAAGATTCATGATTCCGTATGTATTTTCATGTACTATAGCCTACTTGTACATTCTCTTGGGAAAAATATATTAGAATCTGTTTTCAAATAAATTTTTCTTTGCAGTTGAGTTGTAAAGTAGTATATCTAATTATGTATATGTTCTACAAGTATTTTTTTCATCCTATTTGTTACTTTTCACTTTCTTGATGAAGTCTATGAAACCAAAATCTTTAATTATGAAGCAAATTTTGTTTGATTTTTTCTGTTGTTTATATTTTTGCTGTGACCTAAATAAAGGTCTCAAATATTTATGCCTGCAACTTCCAAGCATTTTATATGCTTAACACCTACATTTTGGTCTTTATTCATTTCGAGTTTTTTTTTTAAATACAGTGAGAGCTAAGGATTTAACCTCATTATTTTGGTTATGGATAAAGAATTGTCTCAACATAATTTATGAATAGCCTATTCTTTATTCAATTGAAATCCTTTGGCACTTTTATCAAAAGTCACTTGATAAAATAGCCATTCAATCTTGAAAAAGAATAGACTGTAAAAGTCATACTTCCTAATTTCAAAACTTACTATGGGACTGTAGCAACTAAGGCAGTGTGATACTGGCATAATGAAAGACATAGAGATTAATGAAATAGAATTGAGATTCCAGAAGGAAATCCTTACATTTATCTTATGTTTTCTTTCCTCAGTTTTACTCATTTAAAAATACTTGCTAATTTCTTTTCAGATTTCTTACTTGAATTATTGATAATTTAGAAATTTGTTTAATTATAACAAATTTGTAATTTTTTCTAATATTTTTTTCAATTATTTATTTTAACTTTTATTAGGTTGTGGTCAGAGAACATAATTTGCATGTTTAAGTATCTAAATTTGTGGAAATTTGTTTTATGGTCTAATTTATGATGTGCTGCATTCTGAAAATTATTTCATAGACATTTGAAGAGAGTATGTATTCTCATGTTTTGGGGTGAAGTGTTCTATTGATGTTGATTAGGTATAGCTGGCATTTATTTGACCTTTATGCTTTTTCTTTTTTTAAATTTTATTTGATTATAGAGATATGGAGTATAAGTAAGGATTTACTACACAACCAGGCTGCATGCAAGTGAAGTTTGGGCCTCCAACTGGCCTTCACTTCCCCTGGTTTAGAATCAGGTACACTTTGTGTTGTTTTGTGCCTTCCTTCTCACCTCTGGAAGTGTCCCACAACTGTTGATCTCTCCCTTGTGCTAATGTGATTAATGTTGAGATCCCAATTATGAGTGAGAATATGCAGTATTCAATTCTTTGTTTCTTTGATAGATCATTAAGCATGATGGTCTCTAACTTCATCCAATTTGCTGCAAAGTCTAGGATTTTGGTTTTCTTTATGACTGTATAATACTCCATCATACATCTATATCACAATTTCGTTATCCAATTCTCTTTCAATGAGCAGTAGGGTTGGTTTCATGCTTTTGCTATTGTGAATAGTGTAGCTATCGTTGCACTCAACATCGAAAGTGGAATATTAAATTCTTCAACTCATAAAAACTAGTCATCAATACTTTTATTCTAATTTTAATACATTACAATATAAAATCATATTTGAGAAAAGTGTTATAATGTTACAGAGAAATATTTTGTGGACTCTTGCTGATCTGAAGACTTTTAGGTAATAGTCTGAGACGTAAGTACTAAAGTTGAGCATAAAAATATATACATAAATTATATATAACCATTTAATGGAATAATTTTATATACACTGTCAGTATTAAAACAAAAGTTTTTTTTCTATTTGTCTATTTTTCTTATTTGTTGCATTATTGTCTTTGTCATTTTAAAAGATTAATGTTTTCGAACATAGTAAACACACAAAGAAATCTAACATTTTTTCTATATAGATAGCTTTTAAAAAGACTGATATTAGCATTTTTATCAGCAGTAGTTTCTCCCTGAGTCTTTATTTTAAGTTTTAGAAAAGACATCATTCTCTTTTTCAACCCCCATCAGTCCACAAGAAAGCTTACATCTACCACCGTGTATAGATGTAGATGGGTAGATGAATAGAGCATAGCTGGAATAAATTTACTCTAGAAACTCAATTGTGTGAGTGTGTGTGTGTGTGTGTGTGTGTGTGTGTGTTTATTTTCAAGTACATGGCCTAATATATATATATATATATATATATATATATATATATATATATATATATTTGGTACTATATATAGTACTGAGATTCTGATGGGTTAAGCAATTTATGACAGGTGAAGAAATAGAGATAATATTTATAGACCTTCTTGGATGATGAAATGTCAGAAGTTGATTATTTTGTTTTTGTGTCTCTTCCATTAGGATATTTGTTATATAAGTTTTTAGGATATGTTGTAGGTTTTAGGGAGCAGTCAATGAAGATGGAGTAATTAAATAAGGAGGGCAGACAGTGATCAGCTTTAAAGGAGCTAAGACAGAGAGATTTTAGTACCTTTCAGATTCAGTACTTGGTTTACAGTTTATTTTCCTTGTTTCCTCACATGATGGAAGGGTAAGACTGCTCTCTGAGGCTTCTTTTATAAGAGCACTAATGAACCTTCAGTATCTCATTTTTCCCAAAGGCCCCATCTACTAACACTAGCATATTGTTGATTAGGTCTAAACATACGAATTTGGAGAGGACATAATTATTCAGATTATGGCACCTACCAATTTGCTATCATCCATCAACCTAACAACATATCATCTCATAACAGAGATACAAATCATTAGGAAAAACGGAAGAACAAATGAAACTAACAAGAAAGCTATGTGGATGCTCACTTTTAGGTGATCAGTCTTGCAAAACAATCATTTAAATATATTTTCCAAAAGTTCATAGCATCACAACATTTATTACTATTAATACTTTATATATATAAACACTTAGTTTCCTCTAATGAATCCATAAATCTCTGTAGTTAATATGACATATTAAACATCAAGATTCTTTCCCAATGTGTTTAACATCTGTTTATCGGACATAAACTTTTTGCGCAATTAATAAATATCATGTAAGAGAAAATGTAACCCTTATCATACATATCAACAACAATGATTGGTTATAGAGTATATATTCTAATACTCTAAAATCACTCATTAGAAAGTGAACTTAAGAGAATGAAGAGACCAGATATACAGTTGACAAATATATATTTTTCCCATTCTGTGGCTGTCTCCCTGTTCTCTTGTGATTTCTTTTGCTTTGCAGAAGTTTTTCAGTTGATGAGTTCCCACATGTCTATTTTATCTCTTATGGCAAGGATATCTAAGGGTTTGATCAGGAATTGAATGCCTCTTCCAATTTCTGTAAGATATCACCTGCATTTGCTAAGATTCTTATAGTTTGAGGTTTTATGCTCAGGTATTTGATCCATTTAGAGAGCTGGTTTTTGTGTATTGTGATAGTTAGGGATCCTGTTTCAATCTTCTGCATGTAGTCAGTCAGTTTTCCCAGCACCACTTACTGAATAAGTTCTCCTCTCTCCAGTAGTTGTTGGTGAAGACTCTGTCAAAGATGAATTGGTTGAAAAATTGAAGTTTTTCTTCTAGAATCTCTATCCTGTTCCATTGGTCAATTTGCTTGCTCTTGTACCAATACCAGGCTGTTTTGATTATTGTAGCCTTGTAGTAAAGTTTAAAGTCTAGAAGTGTGATACCTCTCACTTTGTTTGTTTTGCTAACAATTGTTTTAACTATCCATGTTCTTTTGTGTTTCCATGTGAATTTTTGTATTGTCTTTTCCAGGACAGAACTTTTTTGTTTGTTTTTTCTTATTTCAGCACTTTAAAAATGCCACATCTCTTGCATTGTGGCTTTCATGGTCTCTGATGAAAAATCAGATGTTAATAGATTTTAGGAATCTCTTGTATGTGAAAGTTCACTTCTCCCTTGCTCTTCAAAAGATTTTCTATTCTTTTTGGGGGTATTTAAAATCCCATTGTATTTCAGTTTGGCTCTTTTTGATTTAATTTTACTTAAAGTTTGCCGAGCTTCTTGGGTGTTTAAATTCATATAGTTCATCAAATTTGGGGAAATTTTGACCAATATTATTATTTTCTTTTCTTTTTTATTTTCTTTCTTTTTTCTTTTTTCTTTTTTTTTAATCAGAGTCTTACTCTGTCGCCCAGACTGAAGTACAGAGGCACACTCAAGGCCACCACAGCCTCGGCCTGCTGGGCTCAGGAGATCCTTCCGCCTCAGCCTTCCAAGTAGCTGGAATTACTACTACACCCAGCTTATTTTTTGATTTATTGTAGAGAGGAACTTTCACCAAGTTTCCCAGACTGGTCTCGAAATCCAGAACTCAGATAATCTCTCTTCTCGGCCTCTCAAAGTGCTGGGATTACAGGCTGGAGCCACTGTGCCCAGCCTAATATTTTTTTTTCAAATAAACTTTCTAGCCCTTTCTATCTTGCCCTTCGGGAACTAATATTATGCATATATTGGTATAGCTGATGGTATCTGACAGATTCCTTAAACTCTTTTTATTTGTCTTTCTTATTTTATTTTTAGTTTTTGGTCCTCAGATTTATAATTGCAGTTCTATTTCAAATATACTAAACTTGCTTCTAACTAAAATTTTTAACCCCAAATTGAAATTTTAATTTAATTAATTTATTTTTAGTACCAGAATTTGCTTCTCAAAAAATGTTTCTATCTGCTTATTGATATTTTCTATTAATGTACATATAAGTATATGTACTTTTTTCTGCAATTTTTTATTTCTTAGTCCATGATTTCTTTTAGTTCTTTAAATATATTTAGGACACTATTTAAATTATTTTTTGTAAGCTCGAATTCTGGTCTTTCTTATTGCTACTACTGCAAATTTATTTTGTCATTTTGAATGGACCATAGCTACCTGTTACTTTGTCTGCCTTGTATTTTATTGTTAAATGTCATATATTTTATAACGTGGTAGCTGTAAAATTTAATGTACCCTCCAAGTTTTCTATTATAGATTATTGAAGACTGGAGTCATCATTTGTTTTTGACTTCTCTAAATTATTTTTGAATCCTCTGGAGAACTCTTTATATTATTCTAGGTAATGGTCATGTCATCTGCAAACTTACTTCTTCGTTTTCAATTTGGAGGCCTTTTATTTCTTTCTTTTGCCTGATTGCTCTGGCTTAAATTTCCAATACTGTGTTTAATGCAAATTTAAATGTTTGGTAACATTCAACATTGAAGTAATCTGTTCCTGAACATTTCTTTGTTTGGATGTGTTTGACTACCTATTCTACTTTAATTCTCTTATAAGAATTGATATTTTAAAAAAATTCTTCTTGAATTCTGTAGGCAACTCTATGTATCAAAATTTATCTAGGTTATTTACTTTGTTGACATAATTATTTATAGAATTTTAAGATAATTCTATTCTCATAATTTCTGTTGGTATATCTTCACTTTCACTTCTGATTTTAGTTATTTTTATCTTAATTTTTCTTTATATTAACTAAAGCTTTATCAATTATTTTGATCTTTTTATAGGATCATCTTTTAGTAGTATTAATTTTTGAAGATATTTTTCAATTATCAATTTATTGTCGGATTCTTATTATATTCTTTTCTTTTCCAGCTTTGGCTTTAGTTTGTTATATTTTTTCTTGTTCCTCAAGATGTAAAATTATGTAATTGATTTTTTTTTTTTTTTTTTTGCTGCTATTTGTCGACATTGACAACTCTAAATTTGTCACTGAACATTGACTTCACTGCATCTCATAAGTTTTGGTATACTGTGATTTTATTTTTACTTTATGTATTTTCTATTTTTTGGTGATTTATTATTCGTCCCATTGGTGACTTAACAATGGATTTTTTGGCCTCCTGGTGCTTACCACAGGCTGTGTTACACTGACTGTATAGAAAAAGGAGGCAGAATAAATCTACCCTGTGTATACCTCAGTACAGGCCCTGTGCCTGGCCTGTATTGTGAATGGGGGGCCATGGAAAAAAAAATGGATTTTTAAATCATGTATATTTGTGTATTTTTCAGTTTCCTTTTTGATGTTAGTTTTTATACTTCTTCAATTGTGATCTGAGAATATGCTCTGTGTTTACAGTATTTTTAAACTTATTGCAAACTTGTATTGTGACTTAGTATATGATATATCCTGAAGATCCTTCCATATGCATCTTAAAAATGTTTATTCTCTGTTTTTGATTGGAAGGTTTTATATGATATTATTAGGTCTACTTTATTTGAAGTATTGTGCAAGTCCTAGATTCCATTATTGATCCTCCATCTAAATTTTCAATCCATTACTGAAAAAGATGTATTGCCACTTTTAATTTCTGCTGTAGACATGCCTATTTCTCTCTTAAATTTTATCAGTATTTGTTACAATTATTTTATGGTTCTGTTGTTTAGTACATATATGTCACCATGTTTTCTGATCAATATTTAGCAACCCCATTGCCTAGTAGGTACTGGTTATTGTATGCTTCTGTTTTGGATTTTACAGCTCCAAAATTGATTTAGTCAGTTTTTACCATCCTGGACTTGCTTCAATGGAGAAATAAATCTTGGACCTCCTTTAGCCACAATTTCTGTGACATATTTCAACCAGTAAAATTTTCAAACAATCTATTATAATAAACATAAAATACAATTCAACATAAAGAATCTCCCCAAATAAATTGTCAGAAAAACAAAATGATTTTGAGACAAATGTTACTTTAGAAATATATCTACAATCACCCACTTTAATTTTTTTTTTCCCTGCAAATCCTGGTTTGTACATTCTTTTATCAAACCATTGATCAGGACAATCCACAACACAATGATTGTTGAGAATTTTACTATATCATCTTCATAAAGATATTTTCTAAGTTTCCCCAGATAATTTTAATATAAAATAACTTTAATTTTTTGATAAAACAAAGTATACTTATAAACCTATACCCTTAGTAATGAAGTATATACCAAGAAATATTGAGGAGTAACAAAGATTTGATTTAAAAATTCCATATGGCAAGAATCTATGAAAACTTAATTCCTACCTGTGTTGATACAGGCGGAAGTGAAAAAGCATGGTGGTAATTCTTAAATTAAATTCTCTCTGAATTTTAGAGAAAATTTAAAAAAGAAACAGCAAAAGATGTGACACCATTCAATAATATGCAATATTCTAAAAACTTTCTAATGAAATCTTAAGGTGAAAAGTAAACAACAGCAAAGCAACCTCCTCCACACACAAAATAAAACAGTTTAAAAAGATTAATGAATGTAAACTATATCACTAGACGTTTTCTTAATTAATTTTATTCTAATAAAAGAGTGGGGGAAATAAGGGATATATATAAAACAGCGAATAGAAATAGTTTAAAAAGAGCTTATTTTAAACTAAAATTGATTATATTATGTTTTGTCTTTACTATTTCCTATGAAATGTGCTTTCTGTGATTTCAGATAAATTACAGAAAATAAGCAATATACATTTTTAACATCTAAATAATGATTGTATAATCTATGTTTTGTTTAAAAGTACTAAATATAATTTTTTTTTTTTTTTGAGTTGGAGTCTCACTCTGTCG
>NW_007253558.1:2766-52162 GCF_000164805.1 Carlito syrichta | reverse complement strand
CGACCTGCTGGGCTCCAGTGATCCTTCCGCCTCAGCCTTCCGAGTAGCCAGAATACAGGGGTGTGCTACCACGCCCGGCTGATTTTTTGATTTATGGTAGAGATGAGGTCTCACTGCCCAGGCGGGTCTCGAACCCGCGGGCTCAGGCAATCCACTCACCTCAGCCTCCCAAAGGCGCGGGATTACAGGCTGAGCCACCGAGCCCGGCTTCGAAATATAATTTATTGTATTTAAAAGAACAGAATAAGTTTGTCATAAAATTTAAAGAAATAAAATCCATTTATTCAAGCACGCATGCAGTTTCAGATTTTTGTTCTTTTTAAAAAAAATTTTTACTTTGTATTCAGAGGGTACACCTGCATATTTACTATATGGACAAGAGGGAGGGATTGGGTTTCAGATGTTTTATTCCCTAAACAGTGAATATTGTACTCAACAAGTAATTTCTGAACTCTAATCTCCCCATTGGTCTCCCCGGTGTCTATTATTTTTACATTTATGGCCATTTAGCTCTCCCATGAAGTGAGAACATGTGGTATTTGGTTTTCTGCTTCTGAGTCAGTTCACTAAGGTTGATAATCTCTACCTCCTTCTATGTGGCTGCAAAGAAAAATATTTAATTCTTTGTTATTGCTGTGTAGTATTCCATAATAAATATATATCACATTTTCTTTATTCAGTTACTTGTAGGTAGAGATTCAGGTTGAGATTATGATTTTTCTATTGTGAAAAATGGTACAATAAAAATACTACTAATTTTTGCACATTAGTTTTGTATATTATACTTTACTGAAGTCATTTATCATGTCTAGAAGCTTCTGGGAGGAATCTTTAGGATTTGCTGGGTATACAATTGTGTCATCTGCGAACAGAGATAGTTTGACTTTATCCTTGTCAATTTGGTTGCTTTTTATTTCTTTCACTTGCTGGATTGTACTTGCTAGTAATTGCAGTACAATGTTGTAAAAGAATTCTAAGAGTAGACATTCCTGCCTTGTTCCTTTTCTTAGAGGTAATGTTTTCAATTTTTCCTAATTAAATTTAATATTTACTGTGGATTTGTCATATATGACTCTTACTAATGAGAGAAACTTTTCTTTAGTGCCTTGTTTATTGATGGTTTTTATCATGAAGGGATGCTGGATTATATCAACTGTCTTTTCTGTATCTATTTAGATGACCATATAGTTGTTTTTTTGTTTTGTTTTGTTTTGTTTGCTTCTAATTATGTGGTGGATCAAGTATATTTGTTAGCAGATATTGAGCCATCCTTGTATTATTGGAATAAAAACCACTTCTTTGTGATGAATATGCTTTGATATGCTGTTAAATTCAATTAGCTAGTATTTTGATGAGCATTTTTGCACCTGTATTCCTCAGGAAAATTGGCCTGAAGTATTCTTTAGTTGTTGCTGTTGTTGTTGTGTCCTTGACTGATGTTGGTAACAGTGTGATACTGGTTTCAAAGAATGATGTAGGGAGGAGTCCCTACTTCTCAAGTTTTTGGACTATTTGTAGCCATTTCTTCTTTGTGTGTCTGATAAAATTTGCCTGTGAATTCATCTGGCTCTGGGCATTTTTTGTTGCTGTTAAATTTTTTCTTTCTGATTCTATATTCTTACTTGTTTTGATCTATTCAGGGTTTCTGTTTCTTCCTAGATCAGACTGGGGAGGTTGTATGTTTACAGGAACTTACCCATTTCCTCTAGCTTTTCTGGTTTGTGACCATAGAAGTGTTCATAGTAGTCTCTGATAATCTCTGATTTTCTTCTGCTAGTTTGGATTTAGACTGTTCTTGTTTTTCTAATTCTTTGAGCTGCAAGATTAAGCTGTTAATTTCAGAGTTTTCTATCTTTATGATGTAGTCATTTAATGCTATAAACTTTTCTCTCAGGACTGCTTTTGCTGTGTCTCAGAGGTTTTGATATGCTTTGTCACTATTTTCATTTGTTTCAATACACATTTTTTTTTTTACTTCCTGCCCTAATTTTAGTGTTTATTTAAGGGTCATTCAAGAGTGGGTTGTTTTGTTTTCTTGTAATGATGCAGTTTGGGGAGTCACTCCTAGTGTTAATTTCTAATTTTATTTTATGCATGATAAAATTTGTGATGTCTTTACATTTATTGAGATTTGCTTTACAGATAATGACATGGCATATTATGGAGAATGTGCCATGCAGAGATGAGAAGAATGTATTTCTGTCATTGTTGGGTGGAAAGTTCTATAGATGTATGTTAGGTTCATTTGGTTTATAGTCAAGTTTAGGTCCAGTGTTTCTGTTTTAAATTTATCTGTTGATGATCTGTCAAGTGACATCAGTGGTGTTGAAGTCCCCTGCTCTTACTGCATGTAATATTTTCCAAGGTCACGTAATGTTTGCTTCATGAATTTGGGTGCTCTGGTGATTGGTCATATATGTTTAAGATAGTTAAATCCTCTTATTATACTGCACTTTTTGTCATCATATATCATCATATCACCATCCTCAATGGCGTATGCTCATAGCAGCAAGCTATCTGTTGTGTTGTTCAGTTCAGCCTCCAGGCCAACTATGTGGTACCTATTGACTAGATCTTGCCACTGCCAATGTAGATTGGTATTTACTTGATGCTTGTTTTTTGGAAGAAGCCAGTGAGCTAGTATGTGGAATGCCCTGTGATATGTGTTCCCAGTTCAGTCTTGGGAAGGGGAGAACCAAAGTGAGCAGGACCAACCTGGGCAAGCCCACCTACAAGTCCTCCCATGTCAGGTACAGGCACCAACTCCAAGGCTGAGTCTTGCCTGTGACCTCTGAATGCCTAGTGGTGTGCCTTGGCAAGGTATTATGGTACCTTTATTGCCTAAAGTTTTCTGTTCAGGAAAGGAAGAGTGGCTTAAGCTCCTAATTTAGCAGTGTGGGATCTCCAGGTAGGTGGAGTTATTTATGGGTACTAAGCAAAGAGAGGAGCACAACACCAAGGACTGACTCCTGGAAGAGGGGTTTCTACTCCAGGTGATTGTGTGTGTTAGGGCGTGGAACACAGAGAGCCTCATTGCACAAGGATCGCAGCACATTGAGATTGAGTCTACTGAGTGTTTATAAATGGGTCCTTCTTGATCCTTGGTACAAGAGGGGGGCACACTTCCCTAATAGAGTAGCAGGACAAGCTGTAGTCCCTCATAATGACATCTGCATCCTGATTCTGGATCATAGAGCCAACGTGGAACCCATTCTGTGTGGAGAGAAACTGTGGGATTATGAGCATTCCTACTGTTCAGACTGTTGATTCAAGTGCAGAGTAGTGAGGTCCCTTCTGCTGCTCTCTTACCACTTAGACTGCTTTCCCAGTTATCTAGGAGTGGGGCACTCCATTTCCTTGGTATTGCTGAGCACACTATTCCAACTGGTCCAAGAGGGAGACCAGGACTCTGAGCACTTGTGCTTGATGAACAGTTCAAGGTTACAAAACTGGTGTTAACTGTTAGAGCTGTTTGTTGTTCATGAGAGACTATGGCTAAAGCAACTTTGTTTTTGCTCAGGTGGTAGGTTCCAGAGCATGGGAATGGGCTCCCTCCACTAAGTTCCTTTTGTTTAGGCTGCTATTCTGGGTGTTCTTAATTGATTCTGGGGGACTTTACTGCAACTTCCCAGAGAGACAGGGTGATGTGCATAGACTATAGCACACAGAGGACAATTCCAAGTCATGACCTGACTCTGTCTGCTGGTCTCATAGCTTTGGTGGGTCCCCCACCATTCCCAGCTTGTGACCGGGACAAACTCAGATCAGTATCCAAACCCATGGGCATTCTTCACAATCCTTGGCAGTACTCTGACTGTGGGAGTCTCCCCTTGCTCATAATAGAGCAAGGACTCTAGTATGGACAGAAACCAAAATGTCTGCAAGGATTGCTGTTGCTAAGACATCAGTCCTGGATTAAAAGAAAATTGTCTTCCTCATGGACCTGACTTTGAGAGGTCACCCATGACTTTACTGGGTGTCTTTTCCTCTTACTAAATTTTGTCTTTTTTGGAACGTTCTGGGACCTGGGAGGAATGGGGTGTTTTTCCATGGCTTGGGTTAAGCAGGTCCATGAAATGTATGTCTCAAAACTAAGTGTTTTTTAGTACCATTGCTTGTTCCAGGGTCACACTCACTTTTTTTTCCTGCAGAGTGCTGTTGTGGGGGTTGTTTGCCTGACTTCTTCCAGGGATGTGGGGTGACCTTTGCCATTCTGAAGAAAATCCATTTTCCTTCAGAATTCACCTTCACTATACTGATACTTTCACATTATTTTTACAATGTTTAGACAAGTGAGGCACACTGAAATCACTCAGTAAGTGTCACTCAGGGAGTAGACAGAGAAAATATTAATGTGTGAGCTCAGACCAAAGAAGTGCAGCTACTCAATGGAGAAAGGATTTTCTCTTCTAATATGCTTTTCCCTCTGACTTTTCTCATTATTGAACTGCTTCTCATTTTTAAAGCTTAAAGAAAAACTTTTGATATGCTATTTTGACCTTTATCTCTACGTAGAAGTTTATCCTCTTTGTTCCTATGTATACTATTTTCAGATGCTTTGCCTCACTGATCGTTGGTCTTCTTCTTCCTTATTGAACTAAGAATTTCTACATGAGACTTGATTTAGTAATCCATATAGTTATAATAAGTTATCAATAAATATTTGCTAAATAAATGATTATAAGTAATAAGATATCTCAGCATTTATTTTACCTCTAGCAGAAATAATTTGCTGTAGTAGTCTATTTACTATAATATTCAAATTTATATTTTTAATTGCATTATTTTCTATAGTATTTTAATATGGTTTACAAATATTCACCATAGGAACAGTGGCATGTCCAGCTTCCTACCAAGGATTGTGTTCAAAGACAACTGGAATAGGTGCAAACATTTTCCTAAGGTCAGAGTATATTTCAACATCACTCTAATCATTGTGACCAGCTAGTTTTAGAACATAGGGAATGCCAATTATAACTTTAGACCCAAAGGCTTACAGCATAAGGAGAAGCAGAATAAAATTCTGTTTATTCATAGGTAATGGAAAATTGAGAAAGATCCAAACAGGTTTGGATCACTGCATCCCTCTTTTCTTGATCATTAGGATCTTGATGATAGGATACACCAACATCAAATAATTTTCTTAAAAATTCACTGTACGAAGGCATTAGAAATCAGCAATATAATTCACTTTGCAGTGGGATTCACTTTGTACTATTTCTTTTGTGAGCAGTGTATTAGAAACAACATCACCTTATATTTACATAAATTTCCACCTTGCAAAGAACTTTGACATGTGTTAATTTATCTTTATGGTATTCCTATGAATGAGTAGAGACAGGTATAATTAACAGTTTATGGAGCAGAAGACCATTCCTCTGATGTAGTAAATGTAATATGCGTGAGAACACTCACACTAAGTTGAAAGTCCAAGTTGCACCCCCACCTCCTGCTTTTCTCTAACACATAGTACTTTGTTCGACAGATTTTTGTCACAGTGGTTAAAGACTATAATCACATATTTTTTCAATTTAGATTAAGGAAAACAAAAAAGGTTAAGTTTGCTTATCATAGTGATTCCATTTATAGTATCAAATTCTCTCATGTTTGAAAAGGTTTTTAGAAACGCTTAAATGTGTAATACCATTTAAAGTATGTACATATGTAAATTAAAAAGCAGATGTTTTATATATTTCTGGAACTTTTTCCTGCAGAAAGCAATTGTAAAGAAGGCATTTTAATACAAATTATCATTATTCATTTTTCTGAAATGTGTAAAATATAAAACTTCTTGACATTGTCAAAACAGCAATGTAACCAGAGAGTGAAAGGAGGGTGAGGCATAAGAAATTACTTAACAGATACAATAAACATTGTTTGAGTAATGAATACACTATAAGTTCAGACTTCACCACTACACAATATATACACAAAAAAAATTTCACTTGCACCCCTTAAATTTATACAAATAAAAAATGAAAATATATCATAATCCACACATTTCAAAAGTTAAATAATAATGACAAATTAAATTAAAAATTGCATCTGAGATTTTCACATAAGAGCTGACAATGATAGAGGATTTGAAATGATGATCCTATTTGGAATGAGTTACCTGCAGATCTCAAATGCTTTTCTTTAAGATATTTTAAGAAGAGAAAGAGATAATTTAAGACCACTTATCTGGATAAAAGAAATACCAGAGAAAATATAAGCTATTATTTTTCACAATGAGAATTTTTTTTACTTAAATTGTATTCCTTGTCTAGTTCAGTTAAATGAAAGAAGTATGAAAGAATATAATCTGTATTCAACTCTTGATCAGTTAAAATAAATGTACATTTTATATAAATGTCCCTTATCAAACCCGTTCTCTGTAGAAGTGATTCTGTGTAAAATAGTAAGCTTCAAGTCATTATGTACTATAATATCAAAGGTAGAGTGAGAAGCATAATTTACTCTAATCATAAGTCAGAGGTAAAAATTAAAAAATAGAAGTGAAATAAATTATCAAATGTTTTAGAAATTGTAACATTGCAATATCTTCACATCACATGAAATGTTTAATATTATTCTGTTATTTGTGTTCATGAACTAAATAATTTTTGCCCTACTCTGTTACTACTAAAGCAAAACATTAACATTAAGCCTCATGACTTTATTTTATGGTTTTTTACTTCATTCTCTGACAAAAATTTTACTAATTGATAACTGTATTATGAAGAAATGGAATTACAGTGTGTAAAAGCTAGTTACTGTCTATTATGTTGACTGGCAATTTTTAGACCTCAAGATACCGTCTATAATTTTTTGTGTATTTATTTAATTTGTGCTTAACCATTATAAATACAATATTGTTTTAAAATTTTAAATAGCTTCATAATATTTAAAATTGCTGTAACACATTTTCAAGAATTCTTACAAATCTGTGAGGAAGATAGTGAAGTTAAAGGGAACTAACATTTATTAATATACCACAAGTCAGGCATTTGCCTAGGGACTTTATGTATTTTTAGTTTTCTGAAAAGCCTCTTGAAATATATATTGCTATTTTTTTACATAACCAAACACAGAATCTCTATGAGATAAAATCACTTCCTTAGAAGCTTAAATTTAATATAGATAAAAGGTCAAACAAATATTTAACTAATTGCAGTTTAATCCCATCTGACTACTCAATGAAATAGAATCATTCTAACACATTTAAAATATTTTATTAAGCCGGGCTCGGTGGCTCAGCCTGTAATCCCACACCTTTGGGAGGCTGAGGTGAGTGGATTGCCTGAACCCGCGGGTTCGAGACCCGCCTGGGAAGCGAGACCTCATCTCTACAATAAATCAAAAAATCAGCCGGGCGTGGTAGCGCACGCATGTAATTCCGGCTACTTGGAAGGCTGAGGCAGAAGGATCACCAGAGTCCAGCAGGTGGAGGCTGCGGTGGCCGGGAGCGGCCACTGCACTCTAGTCTGGGTAACAGAGTGAGACTCCAACTCAAAAAAAAAAAAAAAAATTATTATCCAGGTTCTCCAAGAAATTGAGTGATTCGTAATTTACAGATCTAAGATTATTTGAAAATAATATATTTTTTTATGTATATAAATTGCATGACTTCAGAAGCCTTATAATTTAAGTTACCCACTAATTTAAATTAACTTTCTACAAATGTGAAAAAATAATGTATTTTACCTTATTTCAATTTGTCTGCATTCCCTTAATTAAAATAATAAGTTATATCATAGTTTTGTTCAGTTGAATTATTTGAAACTAAAATAATTCGGCTCAACAAAATAACTGCCCTCAGTTTTCATATAGATTTTTTTTTTTTAGATTGGAATATTTGTTTCAAATTCCTGTCATGTCAAATATCATATGCCATCTATCAGTCATAACATATGAAATCTCAGAAATGACACTGAAACTTGGACAACATAGACAACTTTTTTTTTTCCCTGTTTAAATATGCATTTTATGACTGGGCGCGGTGGCTCAATCTACAATCCCAGCACATTCGAAGGCCGAGGAATGAGGAATGCCTGAGTCTAGGGGTTCGAGACCAGCCTTGGCAACATGATAAGACCTCGTCTCTACAATAAATCACAAAAAAACTAGCCAGGCGTGGTGTCATTCGTCTGCAGTTCCAGCCACTTGGAAGACTGAGGTGGAAGGATCGCCTAAGCCCAGCATCAAGGCTGCGGTGGCCTTGAGCATGCCATTGCACTTCGGGTCGGGGTTACAAGAATGAGACTCCAACTCAAAAAAAAAAAATTATTTTGCTTTCAGAGGGAATTTATTTTCTATTTATTTTAGCATTCTCTTTGGAAGGCAATTTATCATGTTTGATCTACGTTGTTCATTATTTAAATTTTTTCTGATATTGTTTTGACACAGTGCAATAATCTTACAAAACTAAAAACACTTCGACTATTTCATATGGTAATTTAATCTCACACTGTCATATTTCATCTATACAAGATCAAGGAGTTTTCACTAGTGGCTTTATATGTGGAAGATTTGAAAGCAAAAATATTTGAAATTGGTTTCTATTTTATTATTATACTAATATTATCTTTTTGAGCTTTGGAATTATGTGCAAACAAATTCTAATTAAATGTACTTTTAATATTTCACATCCAGGGTGTATGCACTTCAATGAGTAAAACAAACAGTTGCGTCGTTAGTTTTTCAAGATAAAGCTAAGATTAATAAAAAATTCATTTCCACCATCAAGGCAGTAATTATTTATGTAGGAAGAGAAAATTACAGAATCAATACAGGCACAATGTTGGTAAATGAAGCCTTAATTTTTGAAATCTGGTACAAAGTAGGAGAATTGAGATTTATTCTGTGTTAGAAATGTATCACTCCTGCCATCATAATTTAGTTTTGTGGGATTTTTTTTTTTTTTATCAATAATGTGTGCTTTTTTGAGTAAGGAAGTAACAATTTCTAACATACGTTTCATTTTTTTTTTTTAAGCTTTTAGGAATTAGGGCATAATTTCACACGGAGAAATGTACAGACCTTAAGCATTAATTTTGATAGTTTTGGCAAATGTGTATACTTTTGTAACCCAAATCCTATAAAAATCCAAGACATTCAATCCCACAGAATGTCAATTCTCCTCAAACCTTCACTCACAATTGCAATATAATATAAATTAGAGTTTCAATAGTGGAAAAACAAATAAAATAACTGTTAGATAATATGTCTAACACAATTATATAACATTAAGTCTGTAAAGTACTATATTTCTTCTCTTATGCATTGTCTATGACTTAAAGAATAAATATAGAAATGCAATCAATAGTCTGTGAAACTCATTTTATTTTTAATATGTCCTGATTAATGGAAAGTAGATACCCAAATATTTTTTTCATTTTTGAATATGTGCTTGATTGTTGGGCCATTTACTCAAATTTCAAAATCATTTTATGCTATAATCTAGAGTACTTTTAAAATCAGCATATTTTTATGTTTAATTTTACAATCGATCCTTATATTAAGCATCCTTATTTCCTGTGATTGGATTTTTGTTTTGTTTTGCTGCATGATTATAATTTAAGAAAATAATACTTAAAACAATTACTACTAATACAACTTTCATATTAAAAACTCTTAGAACACTCAAATATACAATATTTAAATATTTGTCTCATTTCCTAGCTCCTTTAATAGAGTTACGCTCTTCTCCCTCTAAAAATCTATTTATTCTATATAAATTTTGATGGGTCTCAGGAAGTTTAAGTCAATAATATTTTTAATTCAACTGTAGTATATCTGAGAAGCAATATAATACATTACCATATGACCTTTAACATTTATCACATATTAATGTAGAGTTATACCTGTATCCTCCAGCGTCTCCCTAGGTCAAATGTTGTTCCATAGATCCAGACATTACAAACAATTTTAAATAAGATACTTTATACACAACTACAGAACTTTCTGCATAGAAAATGACTTTTTAAAATAAAAGCATAATACTCATAGTAGTACTGAATTTCCACAATTTTTAGAATACTTTAAGCAAGTGTCTTTCAGATAAACAAAATAATTATAAAAATGCTACCGTCAGAATTTGTAATTTAAATAAACTTCAATTTTATATTTAACTTATTATTTATTGGAAAATGTTATTGGAAATCAATTTATTACTGCCATTTTTTAGACAAATAAATTTTTTCATCTCTTTCTAGAAAATTACACTTCCTATTTGATAAGCAAAAATATCAACATCCCAATATTTTGTCCTTATACCCTGCTTACACTGTCTCAGGCTTTAAATGCCAGCTTTTGAGTAAGAAAAAAACACACATATCAAACTAAAATACAGTATGCAGTGTTTTTCTGAC
This sequence comes from Carlito syrichta, assembly GCF_000164805.1. NCBI lineage: Eukaryota > Metazoa > Chordata > Mammalia > Primates > Tarsiidae > Carlito > Carlito syrichta. The sequence goes on along the minus strand of NW_007253558.1, from coordinate 41,810 downwards.
ACGATGAGAGTGCGAAATATACTCTCACAGAATAAATAACTACTTAATGTCAGAAGTAGAGAGTTATTGGTAATGTCTTTATCTCTGTTTGGAGTGTTATCTGTTGGTAATTGAAATTAATTTACAATCTGTCAACATGTTTGATTGATTTAAAGACTATGAATGGAGCACTGTGCTACATATTTACTTTTCTTTATTTATTCATCCCTTAAGCTTTTGACACTTACCATGCATCCATCATATTCTAATGCCTGAGTTTATCTCTGTTGTTTACCTTGCAGTGTTAAAGTGTGGGAATATTGTCATACCAATGTGCTATGGGCCATATTACAGACATAAGTGTATGTAGGAGTGCAGTAAATGGAGAAATGGCTTAAACTGTACCAGACAATCATTAGAAAGATAAATGTTAAAGAATGTCTAAGGGTTTATAAAGGAAATAAAAGGAAGAAGGGTAGTGTTTCTGTTGCTGTGCTTTTTAAAGTTTTAAAGGAATTTCAATACCTTTTTTCTAAAACTACTCTAATAAAATTAACGATGTACTGAAAAAAGATAAATCATCTTTTTTAAAAAAAGTTTCCCTGTATATCCCATATCATACTGTTTTGGGAACTAAAGATATCACACAATTTTGCTGGCTTTTATGATCTCTCATCCATATGTCTCCATTCTGATGAAATATTAGATAATTTCCTTTCATATTTCTCTTTCCCTAGATCCATGAGTAAAAAATTAAATAAAGCATTAAGAGCTCAACCAAAAATAATAAAAATGCAATAAACATTGTTAGGTAATCACCTGCAAATGTTTTCTTTGAAATTTTGGTAAAATTTTGTAATTTGTATTACTTTCATGTGCTGAAAAATCTCCTGAAGTCTTTTATTTTGAAAAATATCCTTATGTATGTACTTTCGTCTTATTTTTCCTACGTTTCAGTCATGCATAGAACACTCACAACTCTTTTATCCAAGATAACATAATTGTTAGCATATTATCTTCTCTCTTTTCTCTTCTCTCTTTCCTTTCCAGAGAGCGAGAGAAGTGAGAAAAACTTGGAAAGAAACTCTATCTCTCTCTGTCTCTCTTTCTCTTTCTCTCTACTTCTTCTTTCCACAGTTCAAAATGTGAAAAGTATGTATATATTTTCTACAGTATATTTTTTATGTCATTGAGAACTATCAATAAAAAGAAAAGGACCAAAAAATTCCTGCCCCACGACAGTACATAGTTAAGAAAAAGGAAAACTTTTTCTTAACCATAGTTAAGAAAAAGGAAAACTGTAAAATAAATAGGTTAAATAAGGAAATTGTTCAGTACATTAAGTCTTTCTAAGTTAAAATAGATTAATGCAAGACATGTGGAATTGGGGGGTATAGGATAGATTTCCAAAGTTGGCATTTTTTGTCTTTGTTTCTCAATTTTTCTAAGACAGCGTTGTAGAGACATAGTTCATGTATCACATAATTAACTTATTTAAAATGTAATACTCAGTATTTTTTTAGTTCATTCATCAAGTTGTACAAACATCACCATGATTTAGAAAACTGCGTCACCAAAAAGGAAACTCCATACTCATTAGCGGTCACTTCTAATTTCACTTAAACATCCCCCAGCCCTATGCAACAGATATCTACTTTACATTTTTTTAAATTTATTTATTATTTTATTTTATTTATTTTAATTTTTTAATTTTTTTTTATTTTTATTTATTTATTTATTTATTCATTCATTCATTTATTTATTTATTGAGTAGGAATCTCACTCTGTCGCCCAGACTGGAGTGCAGTGGCTGCTCCCTCCACTGCAGCCTCGACCTGCTGGACTCCGGCGATCCTTTCACCTCAGCCTTCCGAGTAGCTGGAATTACAGGCAGGCGCTACCATGCCAGGCTGATTTTTTGATTTGTTGTAAAGATGAGGTCTCGTCAAGTTGCCCAGGTGGGTCTCAAACCCCCGGGCTCAGGCAGTCCACTCACCTCAGCCTCCCAAAGGTGCGTGATTACAGGCTGAGCCACGAGCCCGGCTTACATTTTTATTTGTGATTCTGATATTTCATACAAACAAAATCATACAACATATTGTCCCTTGTGACCAGCTTCTTTTGTGTAGTAGTATGTTTTAAAGGGGCACCTATATTGTGCCATGTATCAGAACTCATTCATTTCACAGATAAATATACACCATTGTGAATATTATATTTTATTTATTTAATTATCAGTTTAGAGACATTTGTTTTATTTCCAATTTTTGGCTACATATAAGTATGCTTGAAAGAATTTTGCACATACAAGTTTTAGTGTGGACATTTGTTTCTATTTCTTTTGTATATATTATGTGTATGTAAATGTGTGTGTGTGTATATACATAATAGGAGAATTGCCAGATTATATGATAGCTCTGATTTTTTGAAGGACAAGCAAATATTTTTTCAAATTGGTTGTGCCATCTTATACTGCTGCATGAAGTCTATAAGGGTTTCAATTTCTCCACATTCTTGTCACCACTTAACTCCTGTCTTTTTTCATTATGTACATTCTAGTTTATGTGAAGTGGTATCTCATTTTGATTTTGAGTTACATTTTCCTTATGGCTAAAGAGGTGGGACACCATTTTAGGTTCACTGAGATTATCCCTGTTCTAGCAATTGTTTGAGGTAGGGTATTAAAGTCTTCAACTGTTGTTTCTGAATTGTCTATCTCTCCCTTCAATTCTTTCCATTTTAGCTTACAATTTGGTAGTCTGTGTTTCGGTATATAAATAAAGTGTGTGTGTGTGTGTGTGTGTGTGTGTGTGTGTGTGTCTTTTTGATGGATTGCTGTTTTCATCATTCTACAATACTTCCCTTTTTTTTCAAGTAACATTGTTAACATGTCAAGTAGATCTTTAAAGTGTGCCTTGTGCATGCAACATATCGTTGTTTTCATGTTTTTATTCAAACTGAAAACTCTACCTTTTCATTGGATAATTGAATCCAGTCATAAGTACTGTAGTTATTGACATAGTTTTATTTATAGCTATTTCACTTTTTGTTTTATGTATCTAATGTATTTTTGTTGTTCTGCACATCTTTTAGTCTTTTGTTTTGGCCCTGGGTAATTACGTTTTAGTGTAACATTTTCATACTTTTAAATGACTTCAATCCAGTTCTTCAGTTATTTTTAATAATAGTATAATAGGTTTATAATACATATACAATACTATCAATATCTATTTTGGGTTTATACTAACCTAACTCAACTGAGATATACAAATGCTACTCCTATATTCTTCATCTCCTTTACAGCACTATTATTTTTATATAATATAGCACCTATATATGTTAAAGACCAAATAATAATGCATTATTATTTTATGCAATATTATAATTTTTAAAAATGATAGTAAAAGAAATAATAGAAAATATACATTTTAGAGTTTCTTAAATTAGCCATCTTATTTACTATTTCTGTTTCTCTTTTTTAGTGCTTTAAACTTACCACATGGTGCAATTTTCTTACTCCAGTGCATCTGTCTTCCCACCAATCTCTCTTGTGCTTTTGTCAAAATATACTACACACATATTATTGACCAAACAATATCATTGTATATGTGTTGTTTTATGTGATTGTATTAAAGTAGAAATATACAGTTATACTGCATTATACTTACCTCCACCTTTATTGGGCTTTGATGTTTTATGTGGATTTAAATTGCTATTTGGTGTCATTTTACTTTAGCCTGAAGAATTTTTTAAAGTATTTATTGTAATGAAGATTTGATAGCGATAAATTCTATCAATTCTTATTTATTTGGGATGGTCTTTGTTTTGGCCTTCATTATTGAATCATGAATTTACTGTATAAAAGATTCTTGGTTCACGGTTTGCTTTTTTTTTTTAACTTTCAGTACTTTGAACACGCTGTCACAATGTTTTCTTGTTAACATTTTTTTTTTTCTGATGTGAAATATTTAGGGTTTATTAGGGTTTGTATTATTAGGGTTTATCTTATTAGGGTTTCCTTGAAAGTGATGAGTTATTTCTCTTTTGCGTCTTTTTATATTTTATTTTTCGACATTTCTACTATGACGTGTTTACATCTAAATCTCTTTGCTTTATCATACTTAACATTAGTCGGACTTTTTATTTTTATTTTTTTTGAGTTGGGGTCTCACTCTGTTGGTCAGACTGGAGTACCGTGGCAAGCTCCCGGCCACCGCAGCCTCGACCTACCGGACTCCTGAGATCTTTCTGCCTCAACCTTCCAAGTAGCTGGAACTACAAGCATGTGCTACCACGCCAGACTAATTTTTGATTTATTGTAGAGATGAGGTCTTGCAGAGTTGCCCGGGCAGCTCTCGAACCCGCGGGCTCAAGCAATCCACTTGTCTCGGCCTCCCAAAGTGCTGGGATTACAGGCTGAGCCACCGAGCCCAGTTTAGTTGGACTTTTTTGAATGTGCAGACTAATATATTTTATGTAATTTTGGATAGCTTGACTTACTATTTATTCCAATATTTTTTCTGCTTTATTTCTCTTTCTCCTTTACTTCTGAGGACACTAGTTTGCCAAAAGGTTTAGAACATTTTTCTAAGGCGGTATTTATTTATATTGATTATTCCACCCTCTGTTATTCAGATTGCAAAATCTGTATTGTTCTGTCTTCAAGTATGCTGATTCTTTCTTCTGCCAGCAACAATCTACTCCTGAGTGTTTCCAGTGAATTTTCAGTACAGTTATTGCATTCTTCAAATCCAGAATTTCCTTTTTTCAGTATATAGTTTTTAACTTTGTATTGAGATTCTCTATTTTAGGAGACATTGTTAATAAGACTTTATTTTCTAAGCATTTTTTTTAGTTGTTTTTAACTTATTTGTAATAGTGGTTTTGCTGTCTTACCTGCTAATTACAATATATGGGCCTTCTCTAGAGAAATTTCTGTTCCTTGCTTTTGACCCAGTTTATGGGTAACACTCTCATAATTTTCTGAATATCTCATAACTGTTGAAAATGACCACTTTAGATAATTTATAATAGCAACACTAAATATTGGCACACCGACTCTGGAACTTTTTGTCATTATGATTTGCTTATATATTTGGCAACTTGACTGAATCACCTTAGTGAAGTATATTACGTCCAGAGATTGCAGTTACCAGTGTTTCTTCTTCTACGGCACAGCCTTGGTTGTGTGCTACCTTGAGATGATAATGGTTTTTCCAGGGTTCTTTGCCTCTTTCCCTGATCTTCCTGTTAAGCTGTCTGCTTCTGCATCCAACTATTCACTTCTGCCAATTTCTGACTGCTGTATTTTTGTTTTCCTTAACAATGCTTAGGTTATAAATGACTTTATATCCTGAGAAAATTAAGTGTAGGCTCCTTTGCAGAGGTGGTATTTGAGGCGAATCTTTTAGTCTACCAATTTCAAAAGGGTACCCCAGTTGTCTTTTTCCCTGATTCTCTCTTAAAATTTTAGATGACCTATAGCTTATATTTGTAATCCATGGAGCTACCAGTGTCATGTTAGTTACTTACTATCAACATATTTATTGTTTTTAACAGTACTCTAAGAGTTAAACTTCACCAAATTCTTTTTCTAAGGAAGTCAATTTCAACGGGGACAGCTCAGAAGTCTCTGTCATTAAGGGCTGCCTCATCTCATGGGTAAAATCTCTATTAGTCTCCAGACACAGCAGCAGAGACAGTTACCACTTCTTTTGGAGTAACACCTTACTTTTCATCTGAGGATGGAGAGGAGAGTATCATATCTGGGTTTCTTGGCTTACTTTCCCAACATGAAACTTCTACTCCACAAGCAAGTTGGAGCAAAGATGATTAAGGCCTAAAACTCTCAGTGGGCCATCCCTGAGGTAGTGCTTCTGCCATGCAGATGTAAGATGATATGTGGAATGTGGAAGGAATCTCCACATCTTCCAGCCACTCTTCCCTGGAATAGAACTAGTTGCCGAATAGAGAGGAAACCTATGTTTTTGTGCTGTCTGTATTTCCATTACAGTAATCTGACGTGTGGGGGGGAAGGTGTGTCTTGGCAAAAATGACATAGAATTATACTGTTTTTTACTAAGATTTAGTAAACTTTCTGAAATACATGTGTGTCTTATTACGGTACTCACATGGGCATAGAACACATAGGACAATTTCAAGAGATGTTAAATTGTCTTTTAAAATAATTTGTTGTAAATTAGGGTTGTTTGGGGAAACGATCTATGGATATGTTCACACTGCTATTCTGGAAGCATTATATAAAATTTTATAAAGGTGACCACTGTATGCTTCATTTAGCAAGTAACACAAATACAAAAAATTGATGACCTTGAAATAATTAGCCAAGCAAATATACTGCAGAATAACAGTCAGAGTTGGGTATAACAAGCACAAAGGCTCTGCATTAATAACACTGGTATGTTCACAGAATACCAACCCTCATGCATAGATGGGAAAGAATGGCCAAAAATAAATATTTAGCTTTCTTTTATGACAGTAAATTGAATGAAATTATTTAAATAACTTTAACCAGCAACTCAGAGGCAATATTTTCTAAGCATCTTTTTCAGCACAGAGTTTTTTTAGATGAACAATCACAAACTCACTTCCATAATTTTACTATGTCTTAAATTGACTTATTTAAAATAATCTATACATTAGAAGAACAGGGTAAAGGGCGAAAATAAAATCAGTATTCTTCTTGCCATGTGCCCTATTCCACTACTTAGTTATTTCAATGTTTCTCATTTCCTCAAGTCACTTTACAGTTTCAAGTTTTTACAATGTTTATCATCCACTATTTGTCTTTTGGATAAAATCACAGAGGAAAAATTTATCTACAATAATCAACATAAATCAATTAATCTCCGGTCATCATATAAAAATAAACATTGATATTGACTTCCAGGGTAATTCAGTACATTCAATCTTACCAAAAGTTTGGGTTTTGTAAAAGAAAATAAAAGTTATTTATATGGCACCAGTTTTCTCTGTAGTAGTGCAAGAGTGAAACTATCTAGTTTATGACAACTTTATTTCATTATTTAGGATTTCCTTTTTCTTAAATTAAATTATATATAGTCTCCAAGGATCTAGAAGACTGCAAAAGATGCTTATTATAGTTCTACATGTGCTTCTCTACTCTCTGGGAAGACATAGTATAATTGTTTTAATGGAGCCAAAGAAATGAATTGTTAGATAATAATAGCATGTAATCCAACCTTATAGTTTTACAAATGAGATGAAACTGAATTGTAGCATTTGATATCATCGACAATTTAAAACCCCTATTTCTCTACACTCTCTGAAATGAAAGGTCACTTGGGCATAAAATCTGTACTACCAAGATGTGGAAACCATAATTACATTAACATATATTTGAAATGTTTAAATTATGCTCACTAAAAATTTAGCCTGGTTATTTCACCATGTCTATCTTATTGAGTTTTAACTTCAGGAATAAGAATGTGTGGTTTATAACTTATTTGCTTTTAAAATTGAATGAATGTAATACCAAAATTTATGTGAACCTCCCTAGCTTGAGTTTAGATCACTATATACTTTGAGGGACACATTATTTTCCCTTGTTTTTACACATTGTACTATTTCTGCTATGTCTTCTTTTAAAAGCAACTTCTTTAACTCTATAGCCCTCCCTTTCTTTGTTGCTTAGTTAGCTTTCTGCTTTTGACAAGGTTTTCCCTGGGCCTCATTCCAATGTCCTCTTTCTTATAACCAATGATCTGATGTATTAATCTAATCGTGACTGTTTTGTAACACTTAAACATTCCTAGCTTACCTATTCCTTCAAAACAATTATGCTTCCCATATTGGAGGCCTTATGGCAAACATTCTCATATGCAGATCTCGTATACAGATTTCCTATACAGAAATATGTGCATCAACCTGATTTGAAAAGAGTAGGAGTTCGGGAGGCCAAGGTGGGAGGATAACTTGAGTCCAGGAGTTTGAGACAAACCTAGGCAAGGTAGTGAGACCTTGTATCTACAAGAAAAAAAATAGCCAGATGTGGTAACACGTACCTGTAGTCCTAGCTACTGGGAAGGCTGAGGCAGAAGGATTGCCGTAACCCAGGATGTCAAGGTCGTGGTGAGCCATGATCCTGCCTCTGCACTCCAGTTTGGGCAAAAGAGTGAGACTTTGACTCCAAAACATAAAAATAAAAAAACAATAAGTAAAAAGAGAGGGACATATGGCTTACAGTGAGACCTCAGTCATGTGAGCCTGGCACCATACAATGCTGGCACAGAATAAACTGACCTACAAGTTCTTATCACAAATAAATATACAGACACATAAAATGTCTTTCCTTTGGCTACTCAGTCCAAATAATGATCAGAATAGCAGGCATTTTAAGACTGCGGGAAGATTGGAAAGTCACTGAGGCAGGGAAGCAAAGTTGGTTATTGTATTTCATCACTTAAAATTCAAAATGTCAGGCATTACGTTAGTCTTCATCCATTGATTTATTCATTTTATTTTATTTTGTTTTGTTTCATTTCGTTTCATTTCATTTAATGAGTCTCAGTCTGTCGCCCAGATTGGAGTGCAGTGGCACGCTCACAGCCACCGCAGCCTCGACCTGCTGGGCTAAGGCGATCCTTCCACCTCACCCTTACAAGTTTCTGGAACTACAGGCACCAGCCGCCATGCCCAGCTAATTTTTTGATTTTTATTGTAGAGATAAGGTCTCACCATGTTCAGGCTGGTCTCGAACCCCTAGTCTCAGGCAATTCTCCCGCCTCAGCCTCCCTAAGTTCTGGGATTACAGGCTTGAACTGCTGTGCCAAGTCCATTCATTGGTTTTATAGTGGTATTTCAAAATCATTGGACTCTAACCAGTTTAGTTAACTATCCATTTTTTATGAGTAATTTAATATTAAAAAGTCACAATTTTGAAGATAGAAAGCACCATTTCTGCTAATATTCCATTTTTTTGAATTTTATAGCATAATGCATAAAGTGCTTTAGTTTAAATAACAAAGTGAGTCTCTTCTAGTTAAAAGTGTCATAGGAGGGCAACTTCTTCAGGCCCCTTCCCATGGTGGGAGCTTTTCTCCTCAATAAATTCTGCTTTCTTACTTAAAAACAAACAAATAAGTAAACAAATACATAAATAAAAGTGTCATAGGGCATAAAACCTATCTAGATGTTATTTCTTATCAATTGAAATAAATGGTTATATGCAATATTGTTTTAGAATAGTGTATTAATATTATATGAGAACAATATAAATTACTTGAAATTGGTGAGAACAATATAAATTACTTGAAATTGGTCCAATATTTATGCAAAAGTGAATAAAATGTAAGAGTCAATTAAAGATACATTTATTTATTTTTATTAATATATCTACTTATCTATCTTATTGATTGATTCACATCTTTAGTCTCAAGATTAAAATTATACTTAAAGCAATGGTGAAAATTACTTGACTAATTCTCTACTTAGGTTTGCCTTTATCTAAGAAACAGTGAAAGCCTATTATCTTAATAGGTAATAGATGCAATTTTCAACAAAATAATTTACTAAAGAAATGCAGACCTGCTTTCAATGATGGATACATTGCTGATTCTGATTTTTCCCACTATAAACTAGAGCTTTTAAAAACTTAAGCAAAACAATCTTTTCAATAACAGATATATTCAAAAGAAAGAATACTGTTTAGTATGAGTTACTGCAAAGCTTCTGCTAGTTGAACACTGTAGGGTTTTTTTTTAATTTTAAAGATGTGGGGTACAATTCAGAGTTAGGTATACAAATATTCATTATGCAGGTATTCTTGTTGATGAGGTGTGCCCCTTCCTCTCCTGGTAGATTACCACTACTGCCAATCCCGTATTCGTCTGCACCCTGGGCAGTTTCTGCTACTGCCAATCTTTTTCTTGTATTATTATGATAATTGTTCGAGGTCCACTTATGAGTGAGAACATGAGCTTCTCAGTTTTGTTTCTGTGATGGGTTGCTCAGTATTATAAACTCTAAGTCCATCCAGGTTGCTGTGAAGTTCATGATTTTGTCCTTCTTTATGGCTGTGTAATAGTCCATCATGTAGGTCTTACATATACTTTCATATAGTGTTCACTGGACTTTTGAGTTTAAGTTGCTTTAGTTGGTATTTCGCTTATTTGTATAGCAATATATCATGCTTAATTTATTACTTCATGTATATTAACTTGAAATGACAAATTTCTTGATTCTAAATTTATTTGTTTATTTTCTTCTCAATACTACACATTTAGCTGATCTTTATGAGACAAGGTATAGTGAAATATATATCTTGAGTTTGACATTTTATAATAAGATAATTAAATAAATACATAAAGGAATATAGTCTCTCTTTTCTACCTGGTGTGTCAAATACTATCTGCAGAGGAGTTATAACAGCTTAGCGTGTTCTCTTTGTCATTATGTAAAAACAATGTGAGATCTCAGGACTACCCAAACAGGAAGACAATGATGCAAATTCGCATTCTTGCAACTATATCATAAGATTCATTGAAAATCAACAATACCAAGAATTAGGCATCATATATTTTAAACTGCTACATTTTGCAATATGTAACTGCATTGATTTTGACACTATGCATAGAAAGTAATATTTAAGAAAATTACTGTCTTCTAAATAAAATGAATATTTTATAAATACTTTTTAGAACTCTTTTTTTCTGGTTGTCTTTCCTAGTTTAAAATCTACTCTGTAAAATATATATGTGAAAAACATGTGTACATTTTATATCTATCCTAAAATGTGTGTGTGCATTTTCCTGTTATCCACATTCAATTTTGTAGTAATTAGGAGGTTGATTATTTGCTATGTACTAGATGATCAAAGCACAAGGTCCTGACATGAATTGTTTTTCCACTTAGGATATGCTCCACAGGACAATGTTGCTGCCTATTAACAATACAAAAAAGTCAAATTACCTATAAAGTCATATTTTGAACCCATCAGAGAGTGGCGGTGACAAGGTATATAATTAAAATAAATTCCAGATTGATAGTCACTGCAAAGAATGGAGATACATAATTAGCTTCACAACTGGATGAACACATGACAAAGAGAAGAGAGGAAATCATACAGGTGAATGAAAATAATCTATTTTAACAAATTCTTAAAGGTCAAATATGGATTTATGTGCCATTCTGATATTTTTGGGCCCTCTATCCCAAAGGAATAGTAAGGTGGCAATCACTTAGAAACTCTTTTCAATGGGCCTTCACTTGGAGATTATAAGAAAGACAAAAGCAACAAACAAGAAAAAGGACCCCATGTTGTGCAGGTACACAAAGGTCATCAGCTGCCAAAGGGGATGTTGGCAAAATATTACTTCTTGTGTGATCTGTATTATACAAAGCAAAAGTTTTCATATGCTAGGATGGGATAGCAAACACTTGCTTCAGTGTCCATGGAGATCTATTGCTTCTAGGGAACAGGTAAAAACAAAGAAACCAACATAAAACAATGACCTTGGAGAAAGGGAAAGAAACTCTCTTCAATAAGGATCCTATAAGAAGAAGAGGTATTTACTACCACTGGGGGAAAGATGAAAAATTTTCTTCATTTAATAACAACAGAAGCAGTAACAATAAGAAGAAAAAAAAGTAGTAGGTTGCTGCAGAAGTCAGCAAGAAAAAAACTTTTTGAAAACAAGCAATAAATTAAAGATGTAAAATATAAGGCCTAGAGAAACCATGAAAAAATTTATAAAATGAGCTATAATATTAGCCAATTATGGAGATAAAAGGGATTATACATTTTTTAAAAATCCTGAGTAATCCAAAACAAGACAGTAGAAAAAACAAAACAAAAATTCTAAAATAATAGAGCCACGCCAATACAAAATTTACTAGACATCATTATAAATATATCAATAATTACGTCAATTTAAATTATTTAATTACCACAATTAAAAACTTGAGACTTCAGTATTGGATATAAAAACAAAGTCCACTATGTGTTGTGTATAAGAAAATCATCTTAAATATATTAAAATAATAATAAAAGTAAAAGAATGGAAACAAAGCACAAAATAAGAATTCTAATCAAAAGGAAGCCGGAGAGTTTATATTAATATCAGACAAAGTACACTTCAGAAAAGAGGATAACAAGGGACATTATATAATAAAAAAGTGGTCAATCCATCAGAAAGACAAACTATATGCACCTTTGTTTGACAGATTCATCATACCAAAAACAAAACTTATAAAACTGAAAGGATAAATTCACATTTATACTTGGATACTTTCAAATTAGGCCTTAATAATTGATAGAGCAAGTAGAGAAAATAAATCAAAAGAATATAGACTATCCAAAAAATGCTATCAGTCACACTCTGCCCAATAGTGGCACCAGCAGACCAGGCTTTCTTCTTACATTCCCAAAACTGGACCAGAAAAAATAATATAAAATATCTATAATTATATAAACTGTATTTTAATAAACAATTTTAATTAAAAATTAATAACTGAAATATTTTAAAATTTGTAGGGGTATACCTCATCAACAAGGGTACCTGTATAATGAATATTTGTATACCTCAACCTGTATTGTACCCCACATCTTTAAAAAAATAAATTAAAAAAATAAAAAAATTTGAAAACTGAAAATCTGCAATAAATGTATAAACTTCCCATTAATCAATAAAAGAACACAAGCAAAACAGAACTGAAATGAATACAAATAAAAACAATATTTGTGGATTGTAATTATAGTAATTCTAGATATAAATTCATATAATTAAATGCTTACATATGATTTTAAAAGTTTTGAAATCAATAATTCAAGCTTAAATTTTAGAAAATTGGCAAATAAAAGGAAAGGAATTTAAGTAGAACAAAGCAATTAAAAAATATAAATGTAGAAATGAAATTGAAATTATAAAAACATTAGGTATTATAAAAACAAAAATATTTTTGAGACAACTAATGAAATTGGTAATGTCACAACCAGACTGATAGTAAATAAGAAAGACATAAATTATTAATAAAAGGAATGAAAATAATACATTTATAGAATTATTATAGACAATAAAATATTCTTAAGGAAGTGCTATGGAAAAACAAGAGAATTAAGAAACACGTTAAGATAACCAATCTGAAAAATTCAATAAAATGTATCTATTTTATGAAAAACTCAAACTAAAATGCTCACTCAGAACGAGATAGGTATTCTTTATAGCTTTGAATCTGTTCTAAAGCTTAATTTACAGTCAGATACATTTCCACAAAGAAAACTGAGCTCAGATGACATTATTGTTGATTCTACCACAGATATTATATAAAAGATTTGGATGGAATAAGTGTATAAGAACATATTCTATTCAATCTTTTTTCAAATAAAGGAAGAAAGAATCTTCTCAACTCATTGTTTGAGGCCAGAGTTATCATGACACGAAATCCATGCAAAGGTCTAGTGAAAAATAAAATTTCAAGACATTATTAAAATAGGAATGTAAAAAATTTTAACAAAATATTGGTAAATTGAATGGAATAATTAACAAAAAGTCATTCATCAAGGCCATTTGGGTTTATTTCAATAATGTGGTGTTACTATAACATTTGAACAACAAACAATATAATTGACCATATCAACAGATGCCAGACATAAAAAAATACTATTCAAAGGTAAACTATAAGTTAAAGATAGAAAATATAAATTGTGGAGAAATGAACAAATTTATAAAAAGAACTATAGCATTAACCAATAATGAAGACTAAATAAAATTATATATTTCCATCTCATAGATGGTAAACAAAGTCATGCAATCTTATGGGTGTTGAACATATGTTCAACAAAATAATGCATCTATTCATTAAAAATTTCTCAGCATAAGAAGACAAGAAGCAGCCGGGCTCGGTGACTCAGTCTGTAATCCCACTCCTTGGGAGGCTGAGGTGAGTGGATTGCCTGAGTCTGTAGGTTCGAGACCCACCTGGACAACTTGGTGAGACCTCATCTCTACACTAAATTAAAAATAACTAGCTGGGCGTGGTAGCGCGCGCCTGTAGTTCCAGCTACTTGGAAGGCTGAGGCGGAAGGATCGCTGGAGCCCAGCAGGTCGAGGCTGCGGTGGCCAAGAGTGGCCACTGCACTCCAGTCTGGGTGTGAGACTCCAACTCAAAAAAAAAGGAAGACAAGAAGCAAACTTTAATATAATATAATATATATATATATCAATCACAATCATATCTTATTAAACTCAGTTATAGCATATTTTATGTGGAATCTTTTGTGTATTCTGTATAGATGTTCAGATTATCATGTGTGTATATATACACAATAAAACAATATACAGTCTTTGCATAAGAAGGAAATTCTGTCATTTGTGACTGCATGGATGAACCTGGAGAATATTATGTTAAGTGTAATAAGTCAGACACAGGAAGACCAATGTCACATGTTCTTTCTTCTATAGGAGCATAAATATGTTGACCTCATAAGAATAGAGTAGAATGGTGTTTTAGAGACTGAGGTGGGGAGTGGGAAATGGGAAGATGTTAATTAAAAAACAATTTCATTTGAACAGAAGGAGAAAGCTCAAAAGAGCTATTGTACATCATGGTGAAAAAATATACTTAAAAATGTCTAAGCGAGTGGATTTTAAGTGTTCTCACCGCAAAAATGTAAAGTGATGCTTATGTTAAATGGCTTGATTTAGTCATTCTACAATATATACATATATCATAACATTATTTTGCAACATAAATATATACATTTTTTTTTTACTGGTTAATGTTTAAAAGCCCAAAGAACTCTATAAGGGGTAAAAGTCTTTTCTATGTAAAATGGCATACAAATTCTGATTGCATGTAATATTTGATTTCTGACAACTTATAAGCTCCACTTCTTTATCTTCCCATTCGAGACCACATCTGGGAAAGCTGATAAGAAAACTCCTTTTTAATGGGGCTGCTTTTGTTTTGGTTTTTTCCCCCCTTTCGGCACATTTGAGTATATATACACAATGGGATAGTGTACAGCCATAAAGAAGGACAAACATATGGACTTTGCAGCAACTTGGATGGATTTAGAGTCTATCATACTCAGTGATCTATCACAGGAACAAAGAACACAGTACCATAGGTTCTCACTCATAAGCGGACCTTGAACAATTATAATACTATGAGAAGGGGACTGGCAGTAGTGGGAAACTGCCAAGGGATGGAGGGGCACACTTCATCAACAAGGGTACCCGCATAATGAACATTTGTATACCTAACCCAGAATTGTACTCCACATGAAAGAAAGAAGGAAAAAGAAAGAAAGGAAGGAAGGAAGGAAGGAAGGAAGGAAGGAAGGAAGGAAGGAAGGAAGGAAGAAAAAAGGAAAACTCCTATGACACTCATGGGAAGTTCAACCTCACATACCCATACCTCACAGGGTAAAGAACATCCTCCTGAGTCCCACCCTCCCTCCACCCCCTTCACTACTATAGAAACGCAAGTGTCCCTTTCTAGATTTTTTCAAACCATTTTCTGACCTGCTGAGAGTCATCCCTGCTTCCCCTTTGAAAATATCATTGTGTTAATTAAAAACTTTGTTATACCTCCTTGATGCATGTGTGTGTCATCAGTCTCTACATTCAAACCAAATGTGTGGGTCATGTGTGATTTTCACACATTTAAGATAAATATAAAATATAACCCAATGACATAATAAATGATCAAAATATTATCATAAGGATTTTACAGTTTAGTCTTAGTTTAAAATAAAAGTAAATATTTTATATTCCTTAAATAAGAAGAATTATAATTTATTTAGACACATTTGATTTAGTGACGCTTGTAGAAATTTAAGAATAGACAAATTTTTTCCCATATATATCTGTAAGAACTAAAAATAAAAATCTTTGAAAATAATTGGAAAAAAGTTCAGGGATTCTTCTTTACTTTTCTCTGATCTGCCCTGTTTTATCTTGTTTTTTTCTCATTGCATGGATTCATTTTGAACTTGGTGTGTGACTACATGTTAATTTACACAGCTCAATTCATCTAGATAAAACCTATGGGAATATCAGCACATTTATGTAGACACCCTTTTCTCCCCAAGGTCTCACATTTTATAGGTCACCAGAACCAACTTTCTTAAAAATATTTTTATTGATTGAGGAGTTATAAAACTGTTTCCTGAACCCTATGAAAGTTTTCCATTTTTACTCTACAGCCTCACTTTCTGCAGTGGAAGTGCCTAAATACCCTGGCTCCTAAGCCCTGCCTCATGTTATCTCAGCCCCACCTAGATCAAAAGCAGAAACAAAAGCATCAGCATTGTCCAGGAAAGTCTGATTTTGTATTTTAATATCTCACTTTGAGATATTTTTATATTTTATTTTTATTGATAATTTCTACCTTAACTGAAACTATCATGGAATGTAATGGGGGGAAAATGGTTATCTTTATGATGTAGGTAGCTGAATTCATGTGCTGTCTTTTCTATTTTTCTACCATGTTTCAGACAATTACACTTTTTTCCCCCGAGATCTTTGAAAATTATATTGAGATTTGCATGCTGAATGCATTAACTAGCAGGGAGTACACCACAATGATATGATTCCATGATGCTGTGGTCTCTTTGTGTACTCCCTCACAGGTTTTATTTATTTATTTTTTGCTCGTTCTGTTCTTGATATTCACGACACAGCCAGAGCAGGTTTTTATATAAAGTGAAGCATCTTTTTAAAAAGTTGGCTGTTTTCACTATCAGTCAATTATGTAATGATTAAAGGTACTTAACAACTAGAAATATTTTTTCAAGATTTCACAATAGAGTAATGAAAAAATGGCTATATTCTAGTTCTGCTAAATTACAATCCAGGCCTCTTTACTCATATGTGCCATACCAATCACTTTAGATATATTTATCTGTTACAGATAATCTACATTCATGTACTATTTACACACTGCAATTTAATGTTAATTTTATGATCATGTCTACTCTCATAGAATGAAGTACTACACAAAAGACAAAAATAGAAAAAAAAAAGAAAACACGGCATTCATTTAAAAATCTCTAATACTTAGCATTGTCACAATTCTCAAAAGTTACTCTATAAATATTTGGTGATCTGGATTAATATGATGTATTAATGACATATTTGTAATAGAATTGTTGAAATAAAATAAAGTGCCAGAGGTAATGAGTGTACATTAATCTAGACCTCTCAAAAATATTATAATTTAAATCATGCTGTTTTTACTCCTTGTCCTACTTATCATTACCATTATTTTTACTACTAATACTACCACTATAAAATCAATAACAAATTCTCAAAGTTCTGTTTCCAAAGGTTACCTTATAGACAGAAGCTCATCATAATTTTTTTGTATATTTGTATAAGTCAAAAAATACTAGCCAGGTTCGGTGGCTCAGCCTGTAATCCCGCGCCTTTGGGAGGCTGAGGTGAGTGGATTGCCTGAGCCCGAGGGTTCGAGACCCGCCTGGGCAGCGAGACTTCATCTCTACAATAAATCAAAAAATCAGCCGGGCATGGTAGCGCGCGCCTGTAATTCTGGCTACTCGGAAAGCTGAGGAGGAAGGATCGCGGGAGCCCAGCAGGTCGAGGCTGCGGTGGCCGGGAGAGGCCACTGCACTCCAGTCTGGGCGACAGAGTGAGACTCCAACTCAAAAAAAACAAACAAACAAACAAAAAGAAACCCTCAAATTTTATTAAATTTTGTTCCATGCAGATATATGATATAATAATTTAGAGGCTATAGCATTTATACTAAAGATATATAAGAAGCAACAAGTAAATGATATATCTGGTAAAATACCAGTTCATAAATAAAATGCCTAAGTAAAGTTTTTTCAAACCTTAATTCCAAGACTTACATCTAGTATGAAACTTAGAGATATAGATGTTTTCTTCATCAGAGAGGACTCAGATTACCTCTGACTTCGGTGTTAAGAAAACTGGCTATGTTGAGGGTGCACATGTAAATTTTTTTACTTCACTGGACCGAAAGCAATATGGTGGGCAGAGATAAAGTTTAACCTGAAGAGTAAGAAAACAGATTTTAAAATATATTGCCACAGCTCTGCCACTTCCAAAGCAATATATTTTGACCATAAAGATTGTCAATTTAAAATAAGGGCAAGTATAAAATATATAAAATTAGCTGTTGTATTATAAAGAATTTTCAAATGGATATCTCAATATTTTATGGGAATAAGTTTATAATCAATCTTTAATTACTTTAATGTGCTAGCATAACGAATAGCCTTATCCTTTTAAATTTTATTTATTTATTTTTCAAGTCAGGGTCTCATTTGTCACCCAGACTGGAGTGGAGTAGCACAATGCTGACTTGCTGCAAACTTAAGCTCCTGGGTTCAAAAGATCTTTCTGCTTTAGCCTCCCAAATAACTGGGGCTACAAGCATGTGCTAATTTAAAAAAAAAAAAAATTTCTGTGTAGTGACAAGGTGTCTCTATATTTCCTAAAGTGGTCTCCAACTCCTGGCTTGAGGAATCTTTCATTATAGCCGGGATTATAGGAGTGCTGGGATTATAGGTGTGAGCCTCAGTGCTGAGCACCCTTTAACTTTTAGCATTACATTTGAATTTTTAAAAGCAGAATCTTACTTATTTTGCAGTGCCAATAGAATATAAAGAGAAGTATTAATGCTTTAGAATTATTATTCAGTGCAGTAAATGTTCATTACATTTTCACTGGTTGTCAGACACCTACTAAAAAGTACTCATTGGAATTCAAGGATGAATTAGACAAAATATAATTTCCACGTCCTTATAATTTACAATGAACAACCAAAATTCATTTAATATTAGAGCTATACAGGGAAGTACATATTGTTACAGAGAGGCAAACCTATTCTTACCATCAATAAATATCTATATGGTTAAATTCTGGTATTTATATATTTTAATGCATCTCATAACCCTTATTTTTTCCAGAAAAAAAAATTCTAAAATACTAGTTAAGATACTTATAATAAAATCAAAGAGGTAAAATAATTTTCTTATTGGTCAGAAGTACAGTCGTCCCTTTGTACCTAAGAGGTATTGACTCCAGTAAATCCTGTGACTATAAAAATCAACAGATAAGCCGGGCTCGGTGGCTCAGCCTGTAATCCCGCGCCTTTGGGAGGCTGAGGTGAGTGGATTGCCTGAGCCCGTGGGTTCGAGACCCGCCTGGGCAGCGAGACCTCATCTCTACAATAAATCAAAAAATCAACTGGGCATGGTAGCGCATGCCTGTATTTCCAGCTACTCGGAAGCCTGAGGCGGAAGGATCGCTGAAGCCCAGCAGGTCGAGGCTGCGGTGGCCGGGAGCGGCCACTGCACTCCAGTCTGGGCGACAGTGAGACTCCAACTCAAAAAAAAAAAAAAAAAAAAAAAATCAACAGATATGTCTCTTATAGAAAATGATACGTTATTTGCATATAATCTATACACATTCTCTTGTATACTTTATATCAATTCTAGATTATTTATACTACCTAAACTATGTAAATGCTTTGTGAATAGTTGTTATACTCTTTTGTTTAGAATATAGTGACAAGAACAAAGCTTGTAGATGTTCAGTACAGACACAACCTTCCATTATTTTACATTATATTTTATTATGGAGATGTGGGGTACATTAAAGGATTTACTACAAAGCAAGTCTTCATGCAGGCAAAGTTTGGGCCTCCAATGGGTCCTCACTTTCCCTGATTTGAGAACACGTACCCTTTGGGTTGTTATGTGCTCCCATTCCACCCTCCAACCTTTGGCAGTGCCCAGTGACTGCTGACTCCTCCTTTGTGCTAATGGGATTAATGTTCAGGTCCCACTTATGAGAGAGAATATGTGCTATTCAGTTATTTGTTTCTGTCATAGATCACTAAGGATAATGGTCTTCAACTCTATACAGTTTGCTGTGAAGTCCATGATTTTGTTCCTCCTTGCGGTTGCGTAATACTCTATTGTGTATCTGTACCACATTTTCTTTACCCAGTCAACTTTTGATGGGCAGTAGAGTTGCTTCCATGTTTTTGCTATTGTGAATAGTGTGGCTATAAACATGCATGTGCAGCTGTCTTTTTTGTAGAGTGATGTATGTTCCTCCAGGTACATTGCCAAAAGAGGGATTGCTGGACCATATGGAAGGTAAATTTTTAGTTATTTTAGGAATCACCACACTGCTTTCCAAAGAAGTTGAACTAGCTTGCACTCCCACCAACAGTGTAGAAGCATTCCCTTTTCTTCACATTCTTGCCAGCATCTGTTGTTTTTTGAGTTATTAATGCTGGCCATCCTGACTAGAGTTAGGTGGTATCTTACTGTAGTTTTGATTTACATTTCTCTGATGATTAGTTAGGCTGAGTATTTTTTAATGTATTTGTTTGCTGCTTGTATATCTTTTTTTGAGAAGTATCTATTTATGTCGTTTGCCCATTTTTTAACAGGGTGTTTTTTGTTGTTGTTATTTGTTTGTTTTGCTTTTTGTTTTCTTTTCCTTTCAGCTTGAGTATCTTGTAGATCCTGGATGTTAGGCCTTTGTCAGATATATAATTAGTCAATATGTTTTCCCATTATATGGGTTGTCTCCCAATTCTCTTGATGGTTTGCTTTGCTGTTCAAAAGCTTTTCAGTTTAATGAGATCCCACTTGTCTAGCTTTTTTGGTTTCAGTTTTGGAGATTTGGCCAATACTTCACTGCCTACTCCAATGTACATGTTTTCTTCTATGTTTCTTATAGCTTGAGGTTTTATGTTTAGGTCTTTGATCCTTTTGAAGTTGAATATTGTATATGGTGATAGGTAGGGGTCTAAAATCAATGTGCAAAAGACAGTTGCTTTTCTATAACCAACAACAAGCAGACAGAGAACCAAATAAAATGTACCTTCTTATTCACAATAGTCACAAAAAATGAAATATCTTGGCATCTACCTAACCAGAGAAGTGAAAGATCGTTACAACAATAACTACAGAATACTGCTCAAAGAAATCAAGGATGGCACAAACAAATGGAAAAACATTCTATGGTCATGGATCAGAAGAATAAATATTATCAAGATGTCTGTCCTACCCAAGGCAATCTACAGATTTAATGTAATTGCCATCAAATTACCAGCATCATTCTTCTCAGACTTCAAAATGAAGTATACAATATAGAAATTCATATGGAAACAAAAAGAGCATGAATAGCAAAACCATCAGCAAAGTGAACAAAGCAAGAGGTATTATACTTCCAGACTTTAAAATTTATTATAAGGATACAGTAACCAAAACTTCCTGGTACTGATACAAGAATAGGCACATAGGTCAATGGAATGGAATAGAGATTCCAGAAGCAAAAACCCTGTCTCTTAACCAACTTATTTTTGAAAAAGTCACCAATAGCAACCACTGGAAAAAGGATACCATATTTAGCATTTGGTGCTGGAAAAACTGCCTGACCACATGCACAAAAATGAAACTTGACTCCTACCGATCATCCATTTTTTTTTCTGAATATTTTAAATTCACTGTTGGTTGAATTAACAAATGTGAAATTCACAGATATGGAGGGTTAACTTTCAGACAAATGAAAATTCAATCCCAAAGCCTCCACTTTTTTGAGCATAAGTAGGTTACTATGTTTACAACAGGCATTCAGACCTTATCTTTGACCTCGAATCAATTATTAGCATATTATTTTTCATCCATTTAATGTATAATAAATTTGAATATTAGTACTGTCATTACTGAAAAGTAAATTCATGTGATTTATCCAATGAATTCATATTAAGTGTTTATTCAGAAGACAGTAAAATCACTTAAAGGTAGCAGAAATAACCATGAATTACATTTTCCTATCAAGAATGAGGACTGACAGGTGCATATGCTATTAGTATGTATTTAAAGACACTAAATGCTTACCAATTCTCACATTTTTGTGAGAATGTATACATCACCTACTTATACTCAAAAAAACTAGAGGCTTTGGAATTTGAATTTTCATTTGTCTTAAAGTTAACCCTCCAAATCTGTGGTTTTTGTTTTTAGGATAAATTAATTTTTAGGAAGGACCAATGAAAGAAAAGGAAAGAAAGAAGGAAGGGAGGGAGGAAGGAAAGGATAAGGGAGAAGAAAACAAAAGATAAAAAACAAAGAGAAAGGTAGAAAGACAGAAAGTAAGAGAAAAGAGAAAGAAAGAAAGAGGGGGGAGAGAGAAAGAAAGAAAAAGGGGGGAGAGAGAAAGAAAGAAAAAGAGAAAGAGAGAAAGAAAGAAAAAGAAAGAAAGAAAGAAAGAAAGAAAGAAAGAAAGAAAGAAAGAAAAAGAAAAATAGAAAGAAAGACAAGGCAGACAAGAAAGACAAGGCAGATGGGAAGGAAGGAAAAAAGGAAAAGAACAAGCAAGTAAAAGGCCATGATAGCAGATTTTATATAGAAATACAGGAGAAAAACAATATCTCTCTGGGGACGGGGGGGACACCGCTTATCAACAAGGGTGCCTGAATGATGTATATTTGTACACCTAACCCTTAACTGTATCCCACAATTTTAACATAAAAAATATGTTTAATAAAAAACATAAAACGAGTAAAAGATGTGTCCAAGTTAATAGATATGTCCATTGTGTAACAGCTTTATAATCAACAATATTTTAAAAATATATTTCTAAGTTTAGGAGAAATAACTACTCAGTAAAAACGAAACAACTAATCTCTCCCAATTAAATCCTATGCAACTCAGATTTGGAAATGTTTTCTATCCATTTAAATAATCATAAGGAAAAATGTTTTGATATTTCACCTGGAAATTTGGAATGCAGATTGTAAACTTTAAAATACATTTTGAAGATTATTTCATCTGAGTTTCTCTCCTGCAATTAGATTCAAATAGTTTGCTAATCTTTCAGTTTCAATAATTACTGATTAGGGTACATTGTACTTTTTTTAGAATTTTGGTTACTTATTTTTAATCATGTTCTACCTCTTAGTGTGTACCACTCATATTTCATTCAGATTATTTCAAAGTAATTAAAACAGAAAAGAAAGAGAAAGAAAGCAAAAGGAAGGCAGTGAGGAAGGGAATAAAAAATGGAGGTAGAAAGAGGGAGAAAGGGAGGGAAAAAGAAAATCAATAATAATTTTAAAAAGAATTCCATCTCCCTTTCCTTCTTTTTATTTTTATTTCTCCTTAGAGATAATTACTTAGACTGAAGTATCATGTATCATTCCCGTACTTTACTAAGAATTACAAATTATGCATTAACACTAGTTATAGAGAAAAGGTTGCATCATATAGAGAAAAATGCATGATCATGGGAATCAGGTCTCTTGGATTATTCTCTCAATTCTGTCAACAGATAGTAGGTTTGACATAGACACATCATTTACCTTCTCCATCCTCATTTCTTCACTTGAGAAGTAATGGGTTCCATGTGTGTTTTTACAGGTCTTTTATGGCTCTAAAATAACATCATTCTGAGTATTCCAGTTGCACTATTCCTTATTAGTTGTAAAGACACACAAAATACAAAAAAAAATCGATTGTACTTCAGTTGTGCACACTCCAGAAAAGATTCCTGACAAAATAATTTCTTTTTTATTGAAATATTAGAATATTTTCATTGTAACGTGACACCTGGACAATTAAATTTATAGAATTAGGATTGTGCAGATCTTTTGACTGGTAGCATAGAAGTATATGTTTTACGTGCAATATTTTGAAGGGTGGTGGGAGAGTGAACATTACACGTGTCCACATTTAATTGTGAATATGTCAAGAAGTATTCTCTGTGCTGTTTGTTTCTTTGTATAATACATTGCCCATGTCATTGTGATTTTAACCTCACACAATATTTGAAGCAACCTATTCATGATCAAACTTGGTATTCAGAGCAACCTCTAAAATATAGATCTGGCTTTGCACTATTACATTGTGATATTGTGCTACTTAAGATATGAAATGAATTCACAGTTATTTCTCTGTTAGCCAAAAACTTAATTAACTCCTTATCCCAAAGAAAAGTGTAGACCACTAATTAACATACTAATTCAGAACATAATAAACAAACAAAAAACAAAATTGCAAAACCTCAATCATTCTTTCTAATGGAAATAGATACAATAATACTCAATTTGAAATAAAACAGCAATTACCAAACTAACATCAATTAAATCTAAAGAGATCTTTTAAATTAAATAACTGGAGACCTCACTTGTTTTATCAAAAGTCTATACATTTCAGACTCACTATACATGTTTTCACATATACAAATGCACTACTTAGACATTTAAGGAATAGAATGAATCTACCTGATAATAGTAAACTACTCTCTTAAGGTTATTTGACTTCCCAAGATATATGTTTTTGAGATTAGGATACTAGGATGGTCTTTTTCTTTTTCTTTTTCTTTTTTTTTTTTTTGATATGTGTGTGCTTTGCTTTATTATTATAAGGAGACCTAAGTCTAGTGAAGCAAATGTCAGACATATGGGGGATATGGAAAATTACTACAGAGACTCGGTAAGTCCTGATGAATCTATCCAATACAGGAAAATTAAACAGCACCTGATTACTATTTGCTAAGACGGGACTCATCTGTGCACACATTTAATTTATGGTTTTAATTTACCTTTAATGTAAAATATAACTTCCAAGGATTTAATATATCACTTGTCCTTAATAAATCTGTCATGAATGTGAGTCAGTCTTATATGATTTTTTAGAAGCAATCTTGGAGTCTAAGAAAAGTTCAACTAAATCAAATTTTTTACTGTTTGCTATATCCACAAAATATGCCTGCAATAATGCTTCAGTATTTAGTGGTGACATTTGCTCTCAATGGAAAAAAAGCAAAAGATTAAAAGAGGAAAAAAAACTGCATCCTTTAGAATTTTTCATATTAGCATATTTTAGGTAACACAGGACATATGACTTTTAAAATGGTTAATCTTCTGGGTATTCGATTTCAAGTGATGAGTGTCTACAAAAAAGAAGTCCAGGAGCAAAATCTACGAAGATCAAAAAAATAAATAAATAAATAAATTCTGATATTGTGGGACTCAGACAGAAGTTAAAATCTCTTAATTGTATGCTGAAATGTCACTAGTGTCTATGTATTCTGGTCACATACACTCTGCTAACCACAGATTAATGATTTTGGAATTTTTTTCTTAATTGGCAAGTCAAACATATTTCTGCTTTGGTTTCCTTTTTAAGTATTTAAAATATTCACAAATCTATAATAATAAGAAAAAAGAAAGAGAAAGAAGGATCCTCTGCATAAAAACTAATATGCTTCAGTGGCTTATCTTAATTTTACATCTAAGTTTAGAAATATATTTTTTTTTACTCAACTTTTATTTTTATTTATTGGGTAAACATGTCTGGAATATTTTCCATATCATTTTTTTTCTGATAAGATCTATTTTTTTTTGGTTTGTTTATCCCTAGCAAACAAAACATTATTTTCATTAAAATTAAAGCTGGGTATAGGAAAGCCTGAAACTGAAACCATTTTTATATTTATTTTCATCTTTATTTAGAATCCATAGTAGAAAAAAAAATGTGTCTTAAAGTACCTTTACTTAAATTGAAAACAGAAATAAAAAGTAAAAAATATACTGAGGGGTCTAGAAGGTGGTCATACATAAAGTGCACTGCATTTGAGAGCAAAGGACTGCCTACCATTGGCATTTACAAGTTCATGCTAAAGAGACCCAGGATATTACACGCTACCAACACCTTAGTAAAGATGGTGTTCTTCCTCCAAGAGAATAAACAAACAAGTAATTGAAGAAAAATAAATAAATTACATGCAACAGAGTTTGTTGTCATTTGATCCTCCATTCCCAGCACAGTGCAAAAATAAAATAGTAATGAAAATGTAAGATACAGAATTGCTATGAGTTCCAAAAAAAACCTCACATATTAAATTACAAACAACAAATAGCTCACTGAAAAGTAACATCTAAAAATGTGCTAAACATTTTTACATTGTATTGGACATAATGCTTTTCTAATAGAGTAAAATGTTTAGGTAACTTCAAAAAGTAGCAAAAGATATAATCGCAATTTTCCCTACTGTATTTAAACAAATTTTAATATATATTCTGCCAAGTTTATAATTTTGTATAATAGTTTGAAATATCAATAGACTGTACTTGTTGAATAATTGTGGTTGAACTAATTATATAACTTGAAGCTTGAGAATGCATTATTTTCACTTACCAAGAAATAATTTAAAAATAAATACAAGTGCATAAAGAATAAAATATACTTAGATGCCTCATAAAAGAATAATATAGTGCAATATTTAAGAATACAACCATCTGAATTTGAATCTCAGCTCTCTTTTTTCTTTCTGTATGAATGTGGAACAGTTCCACAACAATCCTTTGTTTTAGTGTCCTCATTTGTAAACAAGAATAATATTTAATGCAATAGATTATTGTGAGGCTCATATGAATTAATGTATTTGAAAACTCAAGAACATAGCCAAGTATATTCAGCAAATATAAACTTAATGCTTCCTAAGAATTATTCACTACATGGATTATTATATTCTCTTTCTGAGTTACTAGTGTTAGTTCCTGTCTTATTTGTCTATAATTCCATTTTTTTCTCTTTCTATCATGATGAAGTTTTTGAAATTGTAGTCATAGCATTATTTAAGTATATCATGTATAAAAAAGTCTGCTGTGCAATATCATGATTAAGGTGTCATTTTACAACAGCTTTCAAATACAAGTAAATCATTTCTTTGAAAATAATGTGACTTTTTACAACGCAAATAGCTGATAGTATATTCAAAATTTTGATTTCCCCCCAAAATAATATAATATTGTCATAATTATAAACATATATTTATGGACTTGATGATATAATGATAAAATCGACATAGCTATATTTCCAATATTAAGAAAACAGTAATAGTAAATATCATACTCATTATTACAATGCCTTATAAAACCAGTTAGAAAGAAAAATACCTTATAGACAGATAACAAGATTACTGATTTCAAAGATATTCCAAATGTCAGAAATAAGCAATGAAAATTAGGAACTACACTGTGAAAACATAAAACAACATAGAAACATACTAACTCACCACAGGAGTAGAAACTCAATTCCGTTTTTTGGTCAACATTTGCATTGAGTATAGTTTACTAAGATACATGGGCATCCTACATCAGGAGCTTTCACTGGGAAAATATAACTCCGTGTTGTGTAGTGTCATAAGTAAAATGGCATCATTCATTAATCTAATCTCATTGAAATGTTCCTTTTTATAAAAATATTTCAGTTCTGAAAAAAGTAATCAAAGCATTGTTTGTCTATTCACTTGCAGAAATCTTTATTATTTTATTCCAGTAAGAATACCAACATACCAAAGGAATACAAAACATAGTTAAATGTACAGGATTCACAGACTTATTGGCATGGGCACTACTGAGTGATGGTTTTAATTTTTTAATTTTTTGGTTTTGGTTTATTTTAAATTTGTGGCATAAAAGTTAGGATTAGGTACATAAGAGGTATAAGTATAGGTGAAGTGAGTGATGGTTTTAATTTACATCTCTATGTAAGGACGTTTTAAGTAATATTTTATCTAGGCACTGTTAACATAAAGTTATGAGATGGTATCATTTATCATTCTAAATTATCAAATAATAAAAATTATGTATAACTGGGACATTTTATCTACTTTTTGTCCATTTAGAATAAACATTAAACTTTAAAGATCTTTTACTTTGTAAACAATATTTGATTGTAATGACTTCCATTATTTTATAGTTTAGGTTACTTGTATTTTTTATTGATACACAATATATATAAATATTTATAGGGTGCATGCAGTATTTTATTACATGCATAGAAATGTGTAGTGATCAATACAAGGTATTTAGGGTACTTGTCATGTTAAGTGATTTTGATTTGTCTGTGTTGGGAACATTTTAAAATCTCTTCCAAATATTTTCAAACATGCAATATATTGTTGTTACCTATAGGCGCCCTGTTCTACTTCCAAACATTACAACTTGTTTCTTCTACCTAACTATATGTTTGCACTCGTTTCTTCTACCTAACTATATGTTTGCACTCTTTACTCAGTTCTACCCACAAATCCTTCCCAGTCTCTGGTATCTATCATTTTACGCTCTACCTTAATAAGAACACATTATTTTGAACTCCCACATTGAGTGGGAATACGTGCTATTTATCTGTCTTTGGCTTGTTTCACTGAATATAATGACTTTCAGTTTCATCCATGTTGCTGCAAATGACATGATTTCATTTTTCCATGACTGAATAGTATTCCATTGAATACATAAACCACATGTTCTGTACTTATTCATCTACTGATGAACACTGAGATTTCTTATCTTTGCTATTATGAATAGTGATATAGTAGATGCGGAGGTTCAGGTATACCTTTAATGTATTGATATTCATTTTTTGATGAATACCAAGTAGTGAAAATGCTAGATTATGTGATAGTTCTATTTTTAGTTTTCTGATAAATCTCGATGCTGTTTTGTATCATGACTGTACTAATTTACATTTCCACCAATCTTTTCTCACATCCTCATCAGAATCTGTTATTTTTGGGCATTTTAGTAATAGCCAGTCTAACCAAGGTAGAATAAAGTCTAATTATGGTTTTTATTTCAATTACCTTAATAGTGATGCTGAGTGTATACACACACACACACACACACACACACACACACACACACACACACACACCTGTTAGTTATTGATATGTCTTCTTTTGAAAAATGACTCTTCACTGGATTCAGTGGCTCAGGCTGTAATCCCAGCACTTTGGTAGGCCAAGGTGAGTGGATTGCCTAAGCCCGCGGGTTCGAGACCAGCCTGAGCAACTTGGCAAGACCTCGTCTCTTCAATAAATAAAAAAAATTAGCTGGGTGTGGTAGTGCGCCTCTAGTTCCGGCTACTTGGATGGCTGAAATGGAAGGATCTCTGGAGTCCAGCAGGTCGACGGTGGGGTGGTCGTGAGTGTGCTACTGCATTCTTGCCTGGGCGATGGAGTGGGACTCCAACTCAAAAAAAAAAGAAAAAGAAAAATGATTCTTCATAACCTATATTACTTTTTAAATGAATGTTTTTTTACTGTTAATTTGTTTCATTCTTTGTGTATTTTGAATATTAAACCTTTGTCAGATGAATACTTTGCAAATATTTCCTCCCACTCAAGAAGTTGTCCCTTTATTAATTGTTTCTTTTGCAGGGCAGAAGTTTTTTAGTATAATATAGTCCCATTTGTCTATTTTTTGTTTTTGTTGCCTGTACTTTTTGAAATCTTAGCAATACAATTTTTGTCTACACCAATATAGTGAAGTGTTTTCATTACATTTTCTTCTAGTAATTTTATAATTTTAGGTCTTATGTTTATGTCTTCTTGATGCCTTGTCAAAAATCAGTGGGTTTATTTCTGGGTTTTTTTAAATGTATATTCCATTGGTTTATATGTCTGTTTTTGTAAAAATGTCATGCTGTTTTGGTTGCTATAGCCTTGCAATATATTTTATGTCAGATAATATGATGCCTCTAGCTTTGTTCTTTTTATTCAGACTTGTTTTTTCTATTCAAAATTCTATTTTGGTTCCATACAAATTTTATGATTGCTTTTTCTATTTCTACAAAGACTATTATTGGTATTTTTATAAAGATTTAATCGAATTTGTGAAGAATATCACTGGCAATTTGATAATGATTTCATTGAATCTGTAGATAACTTTGGGTAGTATAATCATTTTGACAATATGAATTTTTGATTCATGAGCATAGGATATATTTGCATTTGTTTTTGTCTTCTTCCATTTCTATCAGTGGTTTGCAGTTATTTTTTTTAAAGAAGTCTCTTTCCTCCTTGACTCAATTTATTTCTAGACATTAAAATTTTTTAGCTCGTGTAAATGTGATTTTTTAGAATTTCCTTATCAGCTATTTCATTATCAGTCTATAGTACTGTTTCAGATTTTTGTATCTTGATCTTACATCCTGAAATTTAAGTGAATTTATTTATTGTATCTAAGAGATTTTTGGTGGAATCTTTAAGTTTTTATACATGTAAGATGATGTCATCTGCAAAGAGGGATAATTTTTCTCTTTTCCAATTTGAACATCTTTTTTTATTTCTCTTCCATGATTGCTGTGGCTAGAATTTCCTGAAAAATATTGCATAGGAATTGTAAAATTGGCTATTTTTTTTTTTTTTTTTTTGAGTTGGAGTCTCACTCTGTCGCCCAGACTGGAGTGCAGTGGCCGCTCCCGGCCACCACAGCCTCGACCTGCTGGGCTCTGGCGATCCTTCCGCCTCAGCCTTCCGAGTAGCCGGAATTACAGGTACGCACTACCACACCCGGCTGATTTTTTAAATTTATTTATTGTAGAGATGAGGTCTTGCTGCCCAGGTGGGTCTCGAACCCGCACACTCAGGCAATCCACTCACCTCAGCCTCCCAAGGTGTGGGATTACAGGCTAAACCACCGAGTCCAGCATAAATTGGCTATTCTTAAATGTTTCTTCTATTGCCTTCTATGCCTAATTTGTGAGCGTTTTCCTCATAAAAGGATGTTGAATTTAATAAATGTTTTTGTGTCTTTTGAAATTATCATATGGTTTTTGTCCTTCATGCTGGTGATGTAATTTATTATGCTTAGTAATTTGTGTTTGTTAAGCCATCATTGCATTCCTGGAATAATTTCCATTTTATCATATTATATTATCTTTTTGATGTGCTATTGAATTTGCTTTACTAGAGTTTTTGTTGATGAATTCTGTGTGTGTGTTCCTTGAGGATATTTACCTGTAGTTTTCTTTTTTATTGCTGTTGTGTCTATATGATTTTGGTATGAGGATAATGTTGGCCTCATAAAATGAGTTAATAGAAATTCTCTCTTGCTTGATTTTTAAAAATAATTTGAGGAGAACTGGTGTTAGTTACTTATAAGTTTGACAAATTCATAAGTGAAACCATCCAGTCCTAATCTTTTCTTTGGTGGGTGACTTTATTGCCAATTCAATCTGAATACTATTTGTAGGTCTGTTCAGGCTTTCTATTTCTTCCTAATTAATTTTTGTAAATTATATGCATCCAGAAATTTGCCTATTTTGTCTAGACTTTCCTCTTGGTTAACATAAGATTGTTTATAGTAGTCTCTGATGATCTTTTGAATCTCTGTGGTGTCAATTGTCATGTCTTTTCTTGTATTTTTAATTTTATTTTTTGGATCTTTTTTTATTTTATTCTTGGTTAGTCTAGTTAGCAATTTGTCTATTTGATTTATATTTACAAAAGATCATCTATTTGCTTTGCTAATTTCCTGAATATGTATTTTTTTTCTCTATTTTGTTTGGTCTACTTTTATGTTTACTAATTCTTTCTCTCTAATTTTGGGTTTGGGTTGTTTTTGTTCTTCTAGTTTCTTGAGATGTCTTGCTAGATTCTTTATTTAAAATCTTTTGACTTTTTTGATGTTGGCATTTATTGTCATAAACTTTGCTCTGTTTTTCTGCATCTTGTAGGTTTGGGTATGTGTTTCAACTTTCATTTGATTTAATAATTTTATTTTTATTTTCTCCTTAATTTAATTCTTAACCCAATAGTCCCTTAGGTGCATGTTGTTTAACTTAGAGGTATTAGTTAACTTTCTAAACTTTCTCTTCTTATTAATTTCTGGTTTTATTCCATTGTGGTCTGCATAGATACTTAATTAGATTTTGAGTTTTATAAATATGTTGAGACTTTTTTGTGTTCTAACATATGATCTATCCTGAAGAAAGTTCCAAATGCTTTTGAGAAAAAATGTGTTATTATGTACCTATTGGGTTAAATATTCTGTAAATGTTACAGCCTTTGTTCTAAAATGTACTTTAAATCAAATGATTATTTATTTTTTGTCTGATGCTGAGAATAGTGTGTTAACATTTCCAAATATTGTACTGAAGTCTATCTCACTTTAGATCTAATAACATTTATGTTAAATATCTGCTGCTACAGTGTTGGGTGCATATATTTTAAAAATTATTACATCCACTCACTCAAATGATCACTTTACTATTATATCAGTTACCTTCTTTGTCTCTTTTTGCTGCTTTTAAGTTACAATCTGTTTATCTGAGACAAGTATGGACACTCTTGCTCAATGCTGCCTTCTATTTGCATGAGGTATCTTTTCCCATCCTTTTATTTTCAGTCTTTGATTTTTTTACAGGTAAGGTGAAATTTTTGAAGGAGGCATATTTTTAAAAAGCTTTTAAAATCTACTCAGTTGCTTTTAAGTGTAAATTTTAATTTGTTTACATTTGATGCTATTATTGATATGTAAGGGCTTACCCCTGTCAATTTGTTGTTTTTTCTTTGCTTATTTTGTGTATCTTTTTTTAAAAATTTTTCCTTTCTTTCTTTCTTGTTATAATTGTGTTTTGGTTATTTTCTGTAGTGGTAACACCTGAGTTCCTTCTCTTTCTTATTTGGTGCTCGCTATACCATTATGCTTTTCTGTGTTTTCATGATGGTAGATGTTGTCAATTCCCCTCCAGGTATAAAAAAAAAATTCCCTAAGTATTTCTTGAGGGTTGGTCAAGGGATAATGAATTTATTCATCTTTTGCTTGTCTGGGAAGAAATTTTCTTCTTCTTTGTTTATGAAAGATAACTTTTCTAGGTTTAGTTTTCTTGCTGGTAGTTTTATTTCTTTCAACACATTGAATGTATCATCTCATTTTCCTGTCCTGTAAAGTTTCTGTTAAGGAAACTACTGTTAGTTTAACATGGCTTCCCATATAAGTGAGAAGATGCTTTACCCTTGTTATACTTAGAATTATCTTGATGTTTTGCTTTTGAATGTTTGACTATAGTGTGCTATGGATAAAACATTTTAAAATTATATTTATATTTGAGGATCTTAGAGCTTTCTGTACCTTGATGTCTAAATCTCTTGCTAGACTTGGGAAGTTTTAAGTTATCATATTATTAAATAGGTTTCCTATACATTATGTTTTCTTTTTGCTTTCTGGAACATCATACATTTTAATATTTGGTAGCTTTGTTTCTCATTTGCCATGTAGGTTTTGTTTATTTTTTTAAAAAAAGTATTTTGTCTGGTGGGTTATTTCAAAGATCTGATTTCAAGTTCTTAATTATTTTCTTTTGCTAGATGTTACTTATTAACAGTGTATGAATTTTATTCCATTCAACAAATTCTTCAGTTCCAGATTTTTTTTTTAATGTCATCTATTCTTTGGTATAGTTGTTACGCACATCCTGAACTGTTTTTATGATTTCCTTGTGTTTTTTTAATCTGTGTTCTTCTATATCACAGTGAGATACCTAGTTATCTCTATTTTGAATTATTTTCCAGCATTTTACAAATTTATTTCTCATTAGAGTCTGTTGCTGGAGAAATTGTGTTTCTCTGCAGATGTCTTATTTCCCTGCTTTTTTGTGTTTCTGGCATTGATATCTATGCATCTGGCGTAGTAGCTTATTCTTCCAATTTTTTACATTTGTTTTCATGGGTAAGACTTTTTTCTGAAGGTCTATCTATTGTATTGGTTGGACAAGGCATTTGGCTTTGATTCTGGGTGCATGCAGTAGTGTAACTTCCATATACTTTATTCAACTATAAACAGCATCAGTGGTATCTGTAAATTCCTCAGTGGCTTACAGTATATTTGTTAAGGGAGGCTGTGTTGAAGTTTGGCTTGTGACAAGAGCTCCAGATGGGCCAGTTCTCTGTTCCAAGTGGTGGCAGCAACTGACTGAGTCTGCCTGTTTTGGGGCCCCAGGACAGCATGTACTGTCACCAATGTCAGTGGACTCAGGTAAGTCAATTCTTGGGTCTTCAAGATGCATGCTTATGCGCTGGCAGTCACAATGGTGAGCCAGAAAGACGAGCAGGTTTTCAGGCCTCTGCAGTGGGAACGACAAGGGTATCAACCTTAGCAGGAATAGCCCTTTCTTCCAAGCGGTCTGCACTGGTTTTGCTGGTGACTGCAATGGTCTGAGGAGGTCAATTCCAAGAATTACAGGGGGAACATGTTGGGGGGAGTGCCAGCTCTGGTGGTAGTGACAGTAGTAGACACAGGAAGGTGATTCCAAGGTCTCTAGACAAAATGTATGGGCACTGGGCTGAGCTGGGTCAGGCAGATCAGTCCCTAGTGAGGTAGAGCATGCAGATGCTGGTTGTCGTGGGCAAGAGTGAGGTAATCTCCAGAACTCCAGCAGAGTGCTCAGGTAGGGCACCAGCGGGTGTACTGCAGCTTTGCTGCCCTAGTGTGGGGATGCTTTTTTAGAGGCATCAATTGTAATCAGGCAGCTGGAAGCGTGTACTTTGGTTCTGGGTGGTGGCTGCAGGTAGGGGAGCCTAACTTCAGGGTGCTTGTAAATGCATGGCGGCCTCGCTGCTGGAAGCAGAAGGGTTTCTGCCAATGCTTGTGTTCTGGCCTCACCAGCAGCAAAAGTGGCTCTAAGTAGGGAAAATGCTTCTCAGGGCTTGCTCAAATGTGTTGCAGCTCCTCTGCTAGGAGGAATAAAGTCACAGTCAATGGCTCATGCTTTGGCCCTTGTGGCTACAGCAAGCAATGGCAGCATCTTTTTTTTTTTTTTTTTTTTTGAGTGGGAGTCTCACTCTGTTGCCCAGACTGGAGTGCAGTGGCAGCCTCGCCTGCTGTGCTCTGGCGATCCTTCCGCCTCAGCCTTCCCAGTAGCCAGAATTACAGGCATGCGCTACCACGCCCTGCTGATTTTTTGATTTATTGTAGAGATGAGGTCTCGCTGCCTAGGCGGGTCTTGAACCTGCGGGCTCAGGCAATTCACTCACCTCAGCGTCCCAAAGGCGCGGCATTACAGGCTGAGCCACCGCAGCATCTTTGTGTGGGGAGAATATCAATGAGGCTTTAAGGATGTGAACATGCAGGAGCTGTTGAGCCCAAATGCAAGATATAGTGTGATGGTACTAGGTTTTCGAAATGGTGCCTTGCTGTAGCTTCTTAGGACACAGGGGATGTGTAGGACTCAGTGTGATCTCCCTCTTTGGAGCGTGACTTTGTTGTCTCTGGGCCACAAAGATCAAGGGACTCTGTCATGACTAGAATTGCAGGGGTCTGTAATGGAAATGTGAACTACTTGGGATTGCTCATTAACTTTTTTCCTATATTGGGGAGCCTCTCCAAGCTCTCAAGCTCCAAACCAATTCTCATCAAGCAGGTTGCCTTGTTTCCACCTCTTGCCTGGCCATAGATATTTCCTGAAAATGTTCTGAATTCCAGTGTTCTCTTTTAGATGTCCTCTTCACCGTGAGATTATCTACTTGCTATTTTGGTTCTTCTCTGTGGAGGTGAGGAGTCCCAAATGTCTCTATTAAGCCATCTTTTATTATTACTTATCCAAAATAAATCAATATATTTATATTAATATATATATTTCCTCACACTATAGCAAGTGGAATGTTATTTTCAATAAAAATGAGAGCTCTCAACATAAAGGTAAATGACAACAAACTGAAAACATGTTTCTCTGCGTTGCTACAGTAAAATTGCTTTGGAAGTTTAAGTAAATTGCAGTAAGATAAAATTATGTCTATACAGCAAGAACTTATATATGTATCTCATTTCTGGAAATTTTCTGGTCCCTTTCTTATGAAAATAACTGATAACTCCTTCCATAGTAGAAATTAAAACAAAGTTTCTAAGTGGATGTCCAATATAGTTTAAGAGAGGAGAGAACTAACTTTATGTACTATAATAATTCTAATAATAGAAGGAAGAAAAAGTGCAAATATATTAAATGATAAATTCAACTTCATCATCTAGAATTAAGCGATAATACAAGAATACACTCATAGGTTATACATTCTTTACTCATGGCTACATGAAATACAAACTTTCTAACAAAGAAAATAATTGTTCAATATATTACACTTAATTGGGATAAGAAAAAATTAGAAAGTTAGAATATAAATTTAAGTTAGAACAGCCCAGAGTCAAAGCCAGAATAAACATTGATTGCTAGGAGAAAGCGGGATGTTGAATATTGCTTTTGCCACTTGTATAAAATTTGGGGAAAGAATATGCCTAACCTAAACCACATTTATATAGAACTAGTCAGAATTAGGAGATTTAAATAGGACTAAGAGGTGGTTATGATACATCTCCCAAATTCCTGGTCTTCCTAAAAATGCTAAGAAGAATAAAATGTTAAGGAAGAATGCAGAAGAGAGAAAGACACAAAGGTAACTTCAGTGTGTAAAGTTGTGAGGGGAACAGCATTTAGCTTTGGTGTGGTTTTCTCTTCCGTTAGGCAAGTGTTCTCTAAAAGAAAAAGGACTAACTGTTCCTTTGTCAACTGGATCTCTTCTTAGGCAAAGCTTTTCTGAGCTTCCAGCTGGAAAGATTTCACAAGGAGGAAGAAAAATGGTAAGGAAGTAGCCAAAATTTTCACTGTGTTACTAGGACAAAAGGAGTGAATTTTTCATAGGATAAGTTGACACCCCAGATATTTGTAAAGCTTACACTGTCTTTCTACTATTTCTCCAAAAAAAGTTGTCTGTCATAGGTTGAGCACCATCAGCATCAGCTTGTGGGATGGCGGCAAGGGGAATTTGTTGGTGAGGACTAGGTAGAACTACATCCTAAGAGACGGGAACTCTATGATCATTCAAAGAACTAACACATGAAAGCTCTGGAAGAGGTAGCCCTGGGATGTGTACTGCATAGTGGAGATTAATGACAATTACTGTCAACCAGAGAAAGTCAAAAATAGCAAAGTAGAACTAATTTGCCAGTTGGACAAAAAGACTTGTCTTCTTTCCAACCTTTCTCTTTCACCTTAGTACTTTGGAAGAACTAAGCCTAAAAGAGAAAAACAAAGCGGGGGGAGGGAGGGAAACAGTGACTTAAAGCTAAGTATAAGCTTCCATTTTTTTATTGCTACCAGTTAGAGTTCTAGATAAAGCACCAACTGGGGTGTGGACATGAAGAAGGAGAAAAATTAGATCAATTTATTCTCAACTGATTTATTTATTTCTAAATTGACCTTTAGAAATCTTAAAGTGTTCATAGAATTCGAAATCTGCTCAGGACATCATTAAGAGATAAAACATGGAAATTTGACAGAGCACGATAAATTGAATGAATAAAATAAAATAACATGTTTCATTCATATACCTCTGATTTCAGATTCTTCAATACATTAACTCTAATACTTATAAGATTCATCTACAACTTTGTTTCATCTAATAAAACTGTATTACTTTTAATATACTGCATAGTCTTTAAAAATATCCACCTGACTCTCCTCTCTCTCTCTCTCTCTCTCTCCAAATATATATAGATATGAATATGTAGATATGTAGATATTGGATATTGATATGTAGATATATGGATATATAGATCTTCCTTTGTACAGTTAAAGGACATAGTACAAAAGAAAGCAAGCACATATGAAAATGAAACTCAGCTGAGGGATGTGCCTCTTTCTGGTATCATAGAGATTTCATGGCTTGCAGTGTCATGTCACACATGATATAATTTCCCTCCATTATATTAGAAATGGACAGGGAATTCAGTAAATAAAATGCAAGTCCATCATCATCTTAAACAGGAACTCAAGGATAAAGAAACACAAAAAATTCCAACAAAAAAAAACCCTCCTCTAGACCAAGTTAGATTTTTATTGGTCAAGGAAAATATGTTTCATGATATTATAAAAAGTGACTTTTAAGTAATATTTATGTTATTCGTGACTTTTCTATCAAGCAGACACCCTCATTTCAAATATAAAATTTTATAACTAACGCATCTAACTTGCTTCTTAAATGGGTCACCTAGGACACAAGTAATAACACTGTACAAGAAAATATCAATTACTTTGATAAGTTAGTTTTCAAAAAATCCACTGAATTAAAAGCTAATTGCTAAATAATAAGATTCTTGTTTTCTGATTTATTTGAAATGTACTATTCGGTAAAAGCTTGCCCTTGAAGTTGCCCTTGAAGTTATACATATATTATTATAAGTATGTAATAATAATTTAATTATTTAAATAGAGAACATATATATCATATCAGACATAGCTATCACATATATACACCCTTGAAGCTATGCATATAATATAGAATATAGTATTAACTATCTTAATATATTAATTATATATACTATTGATATAATTAATACTATATTCTATATTATATGCATAACTTCAAAGGTATATATGTGTGATATCAATGTCTGATATGATATATAAGCTGCTTATTTAAATTTTAGCCATCAGAGTTTCTGAATATCAGTTCTAAAATTAATTTCATTGTAATGTATTTCTTCACAAATGATGCTTAATTTCATTTAGTGATTTTCAAATCAATTTATTAGAGATAATGTTGCAGACATTATTAGAGGAGAAGACAATTTGAATATGAGAAAAATATTAAGTTCTTAATGTTATAGAATAATATATAAAAGTCATCTTTTCAAAATATCTTCATCTTTTTTTTATTTCATTACATCAATTTAAGTAATTTGTTTGCCTGCTGCCCTTTGAGGAATGGTCAATATAGGTGATATCCTGTGTTTTATTTACAAAGCCTACTTCCTTGTAATAGTCTAAAAAAGTGGGTCTCTAAATATATTACATGGAGTTGAGAAACCTACAGGCAAGGGTAGATAAAAGACAATCCTAAAGATAGAAAAAAAGAGAATACTTGAAACATATTTCCCCAGAATTGCTTAAGAGTTTTTTTGTAGGATGTGACAGTCAAATGTGTGTTAATACATGTGGGTCTTGTTTATTTGTTTGATAGGCTATCTGCTAGGCTTTCTATCTGAAGAGAAACTTCGTTAGTTTATTTTTCATAACGATGTAGCATTAGTTAAATAATTTAATGCTAGAAAGATAAACAATACAAATAATATATAAATATTAAATATAGCATTTAACTGTAGGTGAATAGTATTGCAAAAAAGTCAGTACTAATTATTCATGTATTTTTTTTTTCATTAATCAGTATTTTTTATTATGGTTTTGTGGGGTACAGTTAAGGGTTAGGTGTACAATGACGTTTCATTCAGGCACC
>NW_007253558.1:0-2180 GCF_000164805.1 Carlito syrichta | reverse complement strand
TTTTAGGAATCGCCACCACTGCTTTCCACAGAGGTTGCACTAGTTTACACTCCCACCAACAGTGTAGAAGTGTTCCCTTTTCACCACACCCTCTCCAGCAGCTGTTATTTTTTGAGTTGTTGATAATTGCCATTCTGACTGGAGTTAGGTGGTATCTCAGTGTGGTTTTGATTTGCATCTCCCTGATGATTAGTGAGGTTGAGGATTTCTTCATGTGTTTGTTGGCTGCTCGAATGTCTTCTTTTGTGAAGTGTCTGTTCATGTCTTTTGCCCATTTTATAATGGGGTTGTTTGTTTTCTTCTTTTCAGTACGTTTCAGTTCCTTGTAGATCCAGGATGTTAAGCCTTTGTCAGACCTAGAGTTGGCAAATACTTTTTCCCAGTCTGTAGGCTGTCTCCCTGCTCTCTTGATGGTTTCTTTGGCTTTGCAGAAGCTTGTCAGTTTAATAAGGTCCCATTTGTCTATCTTCTCTCTTAAGTCCTGTGGGTTTCGGGTTTTGTACAGGAATTGGATGCCAGTTCCGATTTCCATGAGATTATTTCCTTCCTTTTCTAAGGTTCTTATGGTTTGAGGTTTTACATTTAGGTCTCTGATCCATTTGGAGTTAACCTTTGTGCATGGGGATAGATAGGGGTCCTGTTTCAATCTTCTGCATGTGGTCAGCCAATTTTCCCAGCACCATTTACTGAATAGGTTCTCCTCTCCCCATTGGTAGGTGGTGGGGGCTTTGTCGAAGATGAGTTGGTTGAGAAATTGAGGTTTTGCTTCTGGAATCTCAATTCTGTTCCATTGATCTATATGCCTGTTCCTGTACCAATTCCAAGCTGTTTTGATGATTGTAGCTTTATAGTAAAGTTTGAAATCTGGTATTGTGATACTACCTGCTTTGTTTTTTTTGCTGAGGATTCTTCTGGCTATTCTTGGATGTTTGTGTTTCCATATGAATTCCTGTGTTGTTTTTTCTAGGTCTGAGAAGAATGTTGTTGGTAATTTAATGGGTATTGCATTGAATTTGTAGATTGCCTTAGGTAAGATGGACATCTTCACAATGTTGATTCTTCCGATCCATGAGCATGGGATATTTTTCCACTTGTTCATGTCGGCTTTGATTTCTTTGAGCAGTGTTTTGTAATTTTCATTGTAAAGGTCTTTCACGTCTCTGGTTAGGAAGATGCCAAGGTATTTCATTTTTTTTGTGGCTATTGTGATGTGGCTGTGTTTTTTATTTGGGTTTCTGTTTGTTTATTATTGGTGTAGAGAAATGCGATTGTCTTTTGTACATTTATTTTGTATCCTGAGACTTTGCCAAAGGCTTTTATCAATGTAAGGAGGCCTTTGACAGATTCTCTTGGGTTTTCAAGGTACACCATCATATCATCTGCATAGAGAGATAACTTGACTTCCTCTTTTCCTATTTGAATACCTCTGATTGCCTCCTCTTCTCTGATTGCTTTAGCCAGGACTTCCAATACTATGTTGAACAGGAGGGGAGAGAGTGGGCATCCTTGTCTAGTTCCAGTTTTCAGGGGAATTGGTTCCAATTTTTGTCCATTTAGGAGTATGCTGGCTGTGGGTTTCTCGTAGATGGCTTTTACTATTTTGAGGTATGTTCCCCGTATGCCTAGATGTTCAAGGGTTTTTATCAAGAAGGGGTGCTGGATTTTATCAAAAGCTTTTTCTGCATCTAGTGATATGATCATGTGGTTTTTGTTTTGACATCTGTTGATGTATTTAATTACATTTATGGTTTTACGAATATTGAACCAGCCTTGCATGCCAGGAATGAAGCCTACTTGGTCATGATGGATGATTTTTGAGATGTATTGCTGAATCCGGTTTGCTAGCATCTTGTTGAGAATTTTAGCATCTATGTTCATCAAAGATATTGGCCTGTAGTTCTCTTTCTTTGTTGGATCTTTACCTGGCTTGGGTATCAATGTGATGTTGGCTTCAAAAAATGATTTGGGGAGAGTTCCATCTTTTTCAATTGCCTGGAATACCTTCAGTAGGATTGGTATCATCTCCTCCTTGAATGTCTTGTAGAATTCTGCTGGAAAGCCATCTGGACCAGGGCTTTTTTTTGTAGGAAGTTTTCTTATTACGTGGTCGATTTCCTTGATTGTTATTGGTTTATTTAGGGTCTCAATTTCTTCTTGTTCCAACCTAGGTAGGTTGTGTG
>NW_007253557.1:0-6886 GCF_000164805.1 Carlito syrichta | reverse complement strand
CATAGGTAGCTAACTAAATAAGTCAGCTGGCTAGCCAACTGGTTATCTACTGATGTCAGCTAGTTAAGTCAGCTGACTTTCCAGCTGGCTAATGTGGCAAGTCACATAGTTGAGTCACCTGGCTAGCCAGATGGTTAGCTGGTTAAGTGAGCTAGTTAATTCAAGTGGTTAGCCATCTAGGTAGCTAGGTAGCTAGCTAGTTAACTCAGCAGGCTAGCCTGCTGGCTAGCTGGTTAAGTCAACTAGTTAAGTCAGTTGGATAGTCACCTTACTAGGTAGCTAGCTAGCTAATTTAGTCTGCTGGCTAGACAGCTCGGTAGCTAGTTAAGTCTGTGAGTTAAGTGAGCTGGCTTGCTGGCTGACTAGCTAGTTGTCTAGCTAATTATGCTGGCTGGCTAGCTGGATGTCTATCTAGTTAAGTCAGCTAGTTAAGATAGCTGGATAGCCAGCTGGCTAGCTAGGTTGCTGGCAAGATAAGCCGACTGGTTAGTCTGGCAAGGTAGGTGGCCTAGCTCATTAATCAACTAGTTATGTCAGCTGGCTTGCCAGTTGCTAGCTAGTTAAGTCACCTCCTTATGTCAGTTGGCTAGCCAGCTTGCTAGCTAGTTAAAAATCTAGTTAATTCAGATGACTAGAAAGCTGGCTAGTTAGTTATTTCAGCTCATTAATTCAGCTGGCTAGCTGGATAACTAGCTACTTATGCCAGCGAGCTGACTAGTTAAGTCAGTTAGATAAGTCAGCTAGCTAGCTAGAGAGATAGCTGGGTATCTAGCTAGTTATTTCAGCTAATAAATTCAGTTGGCTTGCTAGGTAGCTAGCTAGTTAATTCAGCTAGTTAACTCAGCTGGCTAGCTTGTTAAGTCAGCTAGTTAAGTAAGCTGGCTAGCCAGCTGGCTAGCTAGAAAGGTCACTTAGTTAAATCATCTGGTTAGCCAGCAGAATACCTAGGTATCTAGATAGTTAAGTCAGCTGGCAAGCATGCGGGATACGTATGTAGCTAACTAATTAAGTCAGCTGGCTAGCCACCTCGTTAGTTAGTGATGTAAGCTAGTTAAATCAGCTGGTTAGCCAGCTGGGAAACGAGTTTAGTCACCTTGTTGAGTGACTAACTATCCATTTGGCCAGCCTGCTAGCTAGTTAGCCACCTGCCTAGCCAGCTTGGATCCAGGTAGCTAACTAATTTAAGACAGCTTGGTAGCCGTCCAGCCAACCAGGTAGCTAGTTACTTAAGTCAACTAGCTAGTCAACTAGTCAGCCAACTAGCTTGTCAGCTTGTTAAGACAGCTGTCTAGCCAGTTAGCTAATTAAG
This sequence comes from Carlito syrichta, assembly GCF_000164805.1. Taxonomy (NCBI): domain Eukaryota; kingdom Metazoa; phylum Chordata; class Mammalia; order Primates; family Tarsiidae; genus Carlito; species Carlito syrichta. The sequence continues at coordinate 5,577 of NW_007253557.1, read as the reverse complement.
TCAGCTAGCAAATCAGCTATTTAGCTACCAAGTTAAGTCAGCTAGCTAGTCATGTTGCTAGTCAGTCAGCTAGTTAAGCCAGCTAGCAAGTCAGTTATCTATTCATCTAATTAATGTCAGCTAGCCAGCTAACTAGCCAGGTAACAATCTAATTAATTCAGCTAGTTAGACAGCTAGATAGCTTGTTTGCTAGCGAGTTATGTCAGCTAGATATCCAGCTAGCAAGTCAGCTAGCTAGCCAATTCAGCTAACAAAACAGCTACTTATTTAGCTGACTAGTCGGCTGGCAACTCAGCTAGCTGGTCAGCTAACTAGTGGGATCACTCACTTTCCATCATGTCAGCTAGCTAGTCGGCTCACTCGCCTGCCAACCGGTCAGCAAACTAGTCGGCTCACTCACCAGCCAACAGGTCAACTAACTTTTGACTCGCTTGCAGGCCAACATGGCAGCTAACTAGTCAGCTTCCCCACCAGTTGACTAGTTAAGTCAGCTCACCAGTTGGCTCGCTCGCCGGTCAACTATTTAAGGCAGATCACCCATCGGCTCAGTGCCAGACCGACTAGTTTACTCGGTTCTCTGGTCACCTCAATTGTCAGTCAACTAGTTAAGTCTTCTGAGCTGTTGGTTCACTCATCAACTGACTAAATTCAGCTGACCAGTCAGGTCACTCGCCAGCCGATTAGTTACGCCACTGACAGGTCAGCTCACTCGCTGGCCGACTAGTTAAATCAGCTGAGAATTTGGCTCATTCACCAGCTGACTAGTTAAGTCAGCTGACACTTTGGCTCACTCACTGGCCAAGTTGTTAAGTCAGCTCACCTGTCACCTCACATGCAGGTCGACTTGTTTAGTCATCTAACTGGTCAGTCTATATGTCAGCCAAATAGTTGAGTTAACTAACCAATTGGCCGACTAGTCGTCCAACTTGTCAACTGATAAGTTAGCTCAACTAACTAGTAAGCCTACTAATTAAGCCATCTAAATAGTTGGTCAAGTCGGCCGAATAGTTTGTTCAGCAAACCAGCCTGCCAACTAGTTAACCGAGCTAACTAGTGGGCCAACTCGTCAGTCAAATTTTTGACCCAGCTAACTAGTCGGCCATCTAATCAACCAACTTGTTATGCCAGGTAACAAGTCGGCCATGTAGTCAGCCAACATGTTAAACCAGCTAACTAGTCAGCTGACTCATCTGCCAACAAGGTAAGTCACCTAGCTAACTTGTTAACCAACTAGTTAAATCAGCTAATTTACTAGTTTATCAACTAGTTAAAACAGTTAGCTAACTCGTTAACCAACTCTTTAAATCAGTTAGCTCTCTCGCTGGCCAACTAGTTAAGTAAGCTAAGTCTGCTAGTTAAACAGCTAGCTAGCTAAGTCAGCTAGCTAAGTCTGCTACCAAATTAGTTAGCTAATTAGTTAAGTCAGTCAGTTATTCAGCTAGATAAATAGTCAGCTAACTTTATAATTCAGGTAGTTAAGTCAGCTAGTTAACTAGTTGTCAGCCAGTTAATTCAGTTAGCTAAGTAGTTAAGTCAGCTATCTAAGTAAGCTAGTTAAGTGAGCTTTCTTAATTAGTCAGCTGGTTCAGAGAGCTAGCTTCCTAGATAGCTAATGGGTTGTCAGCAGGTTTTCAGGTAGTTAGCTAGGTAACTGAAGGGTTAAGTCAGTTGGTTGACAGCTAGCTAGCTAGTTAGCAAATAAGATTGGTCAGCTGTTTGTGTAGGCTAGCTAGTTAGTTACCTAACGAGGTCAATCAGCTGGATGAGTCAGATAGCTAGCTAGGTAGATAACGAGTTAAGTAAGCTGGTGGAGGCAGCTGGCTAGCTTGTCATTTAACGAGTTAAGTCAGATAATACAGAAAGCTAGCTAGCACGTTAGATAATGAGTAAGCTAACTAGCTAGCTAGCTGGTAAAGTCAGCTGGCTAGTCAACTGGCTAGCTATTTAAGTCACCTAGTTAAGTCAGCTTGCTGGCCAGCAAGTTAGATAGGCAGTTAGGTAGTTAAGTCAGCTGACAAGTCAGCGGGCTATGTAAGTAGGTAGCTAGTTAAGTCAGCTGGCTAGCCATCCGTTGTCTAGTTATGTCAGCTAGTTATGTCAGCTGGCTATTCAGCTGTCTAGCTAGGTAACTAACTAGCTATGTCTGCTGTCTAGCCAGCTGGCTACTTCAGCAAGTCAGCTAGTTAAGTCAGCTGGATATCATGCTGTCTAGCTAGATAGCTAGGCAATTAAGTCAGCTGGCTAGTCACTTGGCTAGCTGGTTAAGTCAGCTAGTTAAGTCAGTTTTTTAGCCAAATTGCTAGCTAGTTAGTTAGCTAGTTATGTCAGCTGTGTAGCCTGCTGGCTATATAGTTAAGTCACCTTGTTATGTCAGATTACTAGCCCGCTTGATAGCAAGGTAGCTTGATATTTATTCAGCTGGCTAAACAGCTGGCTAGCTAGATATGGCACCTAGTATATTCAGCTTGATAGCCAGATTGCGAGCTATGTAGCAAGCTAGTTAATACAACTGGCTAGAAAGCAGGCCAGCTAGTAAAGACAGCTAGGTATGATAGGTAGTGTCCTAGTCAAGTCAGTTCACTAGCCAGCTGGTTAGCTAATTATGTCAGCTAATTAAGTCAGTGGACTATCCAGGTGGCTGGAGAGGTAGAGAGCTAGTTATATCAGTTGGCTAGCCAGGTGGATTACTAATTAATTCAACTCCTTTAGTCACCTGACTGGCCAGCTACCTAGCTCTTTACTCAACTGGTTAGTCAGCTGGCTAACCAGTACATTACCTAGTTAAGTCACCTCGTTGAGTCAGTTGGCTAGCCAGCTCGCTAGCTCTTTAAAAAGCTATTAAGCCATTTGGCTAGACAGCTAACCAGCTAGTTAAGTCAGCTTGATAGCCAGCTCCCTAGTTGGGTAGCTAACTCGTTAAGTCAGCTGGCTAGCCAGCTGGCTAGCTAGTTAGGTCACCTAGTTAAGTTATCTCTCTGGTCAGCTGGATACCCAGGTAGCTAGATAGTTAAATCAGCTGGCAAGCATGTGGGATACGTATGTAGTCAACTAGTTAAGTCAGATGGCTAGACACCTGGTTAGCTAGTGATGTCAGCTATTTAAATCAGTTGGCTAGAAAACTGGCTAACCAGTTCAGCCAACTAGTTGAGACAGCATGCTAGCCAGCTGGCTAGCTGTTTAATTCTGCTAGTTAATTCAAGTGGCTATCCATTGGCTAGCTAGGTAGCTAGCTAGTTAAGTCAGCTTGCTAGCCAGCTGGCTCGCTGTTTAAGTCAGCTCAAAAATTCAACTGGCTAGTCACCTGGCTAGGTAGGTAGCTAGCTAATCAAGTTAGTTGTCTTACCAGCTGGCTAGCTAGCTAAATCAGCAACTTAAATCACCTTTTCAGCCGGCTGTCTAGCTAGGTGGCTAGAAAGTTAAGCCAGCTGGCTAGCCAGATGGCTCACTAGTTAAGTCAGCTAGTTAAGTCAGCTGGTTAGCCGGCTGGCTAGCTAGGTGTCTGGCAAGTTAAGTCAACTGATTAGCAGGCTGGTCAGGTAGGTGGCCAGGTAGTTAATTGTCTGGCTAGCCAGCTGACCAGCAGGGTGGCTGGCTTGTTAAGCTGGTTGGCTATTCAAATGTCCAACCAGTCGGCTGGCTATTTAAACTGGCTGACAAGCTGGCTGGCTTGCCGACTAGCTAGCAAGCCAGCTGTCTAGCTGGCTAGCCAGCCAGGTAGCTAACTATTTAAGACAGCTTGCTAAACATCTAGCCCACCAGGTACCTATCTAATTATGTCAACTGGCTAGCCGGCTAGCCAGCCAACTAACTCCTCAGCTAGTTAAGTCAGCTAACTAGCCAGCTAGCTAGTTAAGTCAGCTAGCTAAACTCCTAGCTAGTCAGTTAGCTAGTTAAGTAAGCTAGCCATTTAACAAGCCAGTTATCTAGGTAGATAAGTCAGCTGACTAGACAGCTATTAAGCTTGTTTGCTAGCTAGTTATTTCAGCTAGATAACCAGCTAGCTAGTCAGCTAGCTAGTTAAGTCTGCTAGCAAATCAGCTAGTTACTTAGCTATTTAGTCTGCTGGCAACTCAACTAGCTGGTCAGCTAATTAGTGGGCTCACTCGCTTTCCATCAGTTCCAGTAACTATTAGGCTCCCTCGCCTGCCAACTGGTCCACAAATTTGTCAGCTCACTAGCCAGCAAACAGGTCAAGTAACTTGTCAGCTTGCTCGCCAGTCAACCGGTCAGCTAATGTTGGTTTGCTCATCAGCCGGCTAGTTAAGTCAGCTCACAAGATGGCTCACTTGCTGGCCGACTAGTGAAGGCAGCTCACCCGTTGGCTTGCTCACCAGCCGACTAGTTAAGTCAGTTCACAAGTTGGCTTGCTCGCTGGCTGACTAGTGAAGGCAGGTCACCCATCGGCTTACTTGTCAGACAATTATTAAATCGACTCACTGGTGGGCTCACTCATAGACCGACTTGCTAATTCTTCTGACCAATCAGTTCACTCGCCAGTTGACTAAATTTGCTGACCAATCAGCTCACTCACCGGCCAACTAGTTAAATCAGCTCACCAGTTGGCTTGCTCACAGGCTGACTAGTTAATTCAGCTAACAAGTCGGCTCAATCACCAGCCCAGTAAAGTCAGATGACCAGTCAGCTCACTCGCCAGCTCACTTGTTAAGTCAGCTCACCTGTCAGCTCACTCACTGGCTGACCAGTTAAGGCAGCTAACTGGTAGGCCGAGTACCCAGCCAAATAGTTAAGTCAGCTAACCAATTGGCCGACTAGTTGGCCAAATTGTCAGCTGAAAGTTAGCTCAGCTAACTAGTCAGCCAACTAGTTAGGCCAGCTAACTAGTCAGTGAACTTGTCGGCTGACTACTTAGGTCAGCTAGTTATTTAAGCTAGTTAATTTGTCAGTCAAATAGTTAACCGAGCTAACTACTGTGCCAATTCATCAGTCAGCATGTTGACCCACCTAACTAGTCGGCCGACTGGTGGTCCAATTTGTTAAGGAATTTAACAAGTCGGCCATGTAGTCAGCCAACGTGTAATACGAGCTAAGTAGTCAGCAGACTCATCCGCTAAAAAGTTAAGTCACCTAGCTAACTCGGTAGCCAACTAGTCAAGCCAGCTAGATAACTCATTTCCCAACAAGTTAAAACAGTTAGCTAACTCGTTAAACAACTCGTTAATCAGCTAGCTATCTCGTTATCCAAGTAGTTAAGTCAGCTAGCTAAATCAGTTAGCTAAATAGCTAGCTAGCTAAGTCAGCTAGCTCACTAGTTAGCTAACTATTTAAGTCAGTTACTTCAGTCTGCCACCTAACTTGTTAGCTAATTATTAAATCAACTTGTTAAATAGTTAGCTAACTATTTAATTCAGGTAGTTAAGTTAGCTAGCTAACTAGTTAAGTCAGCCAGTTAAGTCACCTAGCGAAATTGTTAAGTCAACTAGCTAAGTCATCTAGTTAAGTCAGCTTTCTAAATTAGTCAGCTGGCTAATACAGCTAGCTAGCTAGTGAGATAACAGGTTACGTCAGCAGGTTGTGTCAGGCAGTTAGCTATTTAACTAATGGGTAAAATCAGCTGGT
>NW_007253556.1:741877-841255 GCF_000164805.1 Carlito syrichta | reverse complement strand
CTACTTGGAAGGCTGAGGCGGAAGGATCGCTGGATCCCAGCAGGTCAAGGCTGCGGTGGCTGGGAGTGTGCCACTGCACTCCAGTCTGGGCAACAGAGTGAGATACCAACTCAAAACAAAAAAACAAACAAAAAAAAAAGAAATTGGTTGCACAACTACTTGAATGTTCTTAACACTACTAAACTGCATATTTAAAATTGTTTTAGATGGTAAATTTTATGTTATGTGTGTGTGTATCACCACTATTAACATTAAAACAAAAATTTTCTTTTTTTAATTTAATTGAATTTTTTTATTTTCAAACTTTTATTACAGAAAATCTGTAACATATATGAATGTATATTGAATAGCTTAACAAGACCACATATACCCATCATCCAGCTTTGACAATTATCAACTCATGCCCAATTTTGTTTCACTTATAACTGATTCATTTTCTTCGAAGCTGAACTGGATTTTAAAAATGTGGTACATATACACAATGGAATATTATGCAGCCATAAAGATGGACAAACATATGGACTTCACAGCAACTTGGATGGATTTAGAGTCTATCATACTCAGTGATCTAGCACAGAAACAAAGAACAGAGTATCACATGTTGTCACTCATAAGTGGACCTTGAACGATTATCATAATACTGTAAGAAAGGGATTGGCAGTTGAGGAAAACTGCCAGGGGAGGGGGCGGAACACCTCATCACCAAGAGTACCTGTATAATGAACATTTGTATACCTAACCCTGAATTGTACCCCACATCTTTAAAATAAGTAAATAAATTTTCAAACGGGAACTTTTGCACCAAAGGCCACACCAAAGTGTCCTTTTCGACTAGTGCATAGTTCACAGTAGATGCTCAATAAATATGCCCAGCGCTCACTTTCAAGCTTCAGATGTTTAAAGTTAGTCCATAGCTAATTATCCATAGACTTGTTCCTAGCAAATTCATACAGGTGCTCTGATTCCAGAATCGTTTCTCATCTGTTGAGAAAATTATACTATATAGATGATTGTTAATAGCCTGGCTATGAGCCATCACGTGGAAAATCATAGCACAGGAAAATTATCACATTTCACATCACCTGTCTTTCCCTTTCCTCCCTTCCCTGGCTGTGCAGTGAACTAATATTTTCTTCTAATGTACAAAACCCTTTCTCCTCTGCCTTCTCAATTCTCCCTCAAAATATAGTGTCCTCAATAAAGACACTGTACTTTATATTCAGGAGTTAGTCTTGTTGAGAAAGAAAGTAATTTCACTTAGTAAGTTTACATCATATGTGTGAATACCTAAAAACCACATCCTCTGCTCTAGGGTTTTCTATACAAAAAATTAAAATGGTATAAAACGGGATCTAGTCAGAGCAAAATTCCCAATGTGTAGAATTTAGAATAATGATTTAAAGTGCTTTATTTATTTATTTATTTACTCAGGGTCTCACACTGTCACCCAGGCTTGAGTACAGTGATGCAATCACAACTCACCATACCCTCAACCTCCTGGGCTCAGGCAATCTTCCTGACTCAGTCTTCTTAGTAGCTGCAACTATGAGCACCAACATGCTCAGCTAATTTTTTTTTTTTTTTAATTGCAGAGATGATGTCTTACTGTGTTGCCCAAGCTGGTCTCAAACTCCTGGCCTCAAGCAATCCTCTGGCATCCGCCTCCCAAATTTCTGGAATTACAGGCATGGACCATTGCACCTGGACATAAAGCATGTTAGAGATGTAAATGTGTAGGGTGATCAGGTGTCTAAAATTACATCACCTGGACCACAGTCTGCTTCTCATGGAATAGGTAATATTCAAGATGAATTCTAGTTTCACAAAGTCTTAAATAAGAGATTCTCTAAGAGTCCTGATGGAATAAAGTGGCTTTTATTGAACCAGTTTTCAGAACTTCACAGAGGGCTCCAGTGGCTGCCTCAAAGCAAGATTATTTATTTAGGAATCACCTTAAAGAGAACTGACCCTAAATGTGAGAAAACTCAGCCTCTTATTCTCTTTGTACCTTCTAATTTAAATGACAGATTCTAGAAGTTCTATTACATTCAGAAATTTGACAATCTCACCAGCAATTGTCCTATAGCAAAGAAAAAAAATATATATAAAGGGCTACTGGAAGATATGAGACAGGATGTAGAGACAATGTTTACCTGTAAATTATACTTCAAAAGCTGAGATTTCTCAAGGATCCTTACTAATTTAGATATTCTAATTAAATCTAATCGAGACAAAGGCTCACCCAAGCTAATTAGTCAAAGTTAGTCTTTACCCGTCTCAGAGGAACAAAGGACCTCCTTCTGGTCTCTTTATCTTGGTTATTCTCCTGGGTCATTCCCCAGCTCCACAGAGCTCTCCCCCACCCCCTGATCAAACCTGTTCTCTGTTTAGACCCTAAGCGAGTGCTAAATTCAATCATATAATGATGTCAATGACTAAGAGACTTAAGTGTTACCCCAGGTAGTGAAGACCTCAATTTTAAAATCAAATAATATTAGATTTGGAAGGGACCTCAAAGGTTATCTTACTAATTCCCCCACCTAATTAAAAAGATTTTCTTTACATTCCTTCTCTCCACAATCATAAAAAATGTCCGTACTTGAGCACTTCCAGCTATTGGCTGCATACTGTATTAGAGGAAGCATTTCCATAATCAGATGGCTCCAAGGTTTAGCTATATTTATTCAATGTCTTCATTTCTGTCATTTTAGCTCACCAGTTTCTGAACTTTTTACATTTTTGCCAATCTCCGATGAATATAGTAATGTTATCATGCATTTGTCAGAAACTAAGGTAGGGGCTTTAAATTGATTATTTTATTCATCCTCACCATAGCTCTACAAGACACTACTTTCTAATGATTAAAAGTTATCTGTCACTAAAAGGACAGGAAGTTCTAAGGATAAAGGAAAGAAAGCATAGAGAGTTAAGTGAATTACCCAAAGTCAAGCATTCTTTAATTGAGAGAACAACAATCTTGTCCTAGTCTAAAGCCCGTGATGCCTTTTGCATTAAGAAAAATTACATCTACTTGTACTTATAGTCAGAAAAATGCTAATTGTGATATATTTCTATATTCTGTATTTCTTATTTGACTGATTTAATATGTAATAATATTATAATGCATATTTGTGTCATAAATATAGTTGCACATATGTATATTATATAAAAACAAATATACAAAATGTAATTATCAAGTATTCAACATTATTACATTATTTAAAGTTTAATAAAGTTTATTTTTAAAATGCTTGCTAGTCTGTATCTACTATGAGGAATCAAGTAAAGTTTTGGTCTATAAATGAGATGGAAGCAGAATGATCTTGCAGGCTTTATAGAGAATCAGCAGCAGGAATCAAAGAGCAAAACATGCCAACAGAGAGTTGAAACAAAGACAAGCAAACATCAGAGCCCAAATCTGTCATAACTGAGTTTTTTCTTAGCCATGTCAAATAGATAAGCAATTCCATTCTCAAACCCCTACTAATAAATGTAAATATTGACATCAACATTTTTTAATTGTCTGGATACTTCTAGATACTACATTTATGTTGTAGTTCATCATGTCTGTAAAATAATGGGAAAAGAAAACTCTAGTTCAAAAGTGCATGAAAGGCCAAAGATGACTCATGTATGTAATCCTTGCAATTCAGGGGGCAGAAGCGAGAGGATGGCCTGAGCCCAAGGGTTCGAGACCAGCCTGGGCAACTTGGCAAAACCTTGTCTCTACAATAAGCAAAAATTTTAAAAATAGCCTGGTGTGATGGCTGAGGCAGAGTGGTTGCCAGAGCCTAGTGTGTCGAAGTTGCAGTAACTGTGAGTATGTCACCGCACTCCAGCGTGGACGACAGAGAGATTCCAACTCGAAAAAAAAAAAAAATGCGAAGATCATTAGGAACTTGATGTGAGTAGTGGGTGACCCAAAATCCTCTCAGGTGAAACTTAATTAAAAACAAATATTAATATCAGTGACATTATGAATTGACTTTCCTTAATAAACCCTGGCTGGTAAAATTAGAGAATGGCCTACTTGTAGAGGTGCAGAGCAGAGATGGATTTGGGCTTTCCTAACAGAAATCAAAGAGATTCTATCAATCTGGAAAATTCAGGTTTAATCCTGTTTCTGCAGTTCAGTGAATAACTGAGTAAACCTCTTATCTTCACCTGTGAAATAAAAATAAGTTTATATTCCTACCTTCAAAATTGATTGTGAAAATAATATTTTATAATATGTTGAAGGACTTTGTAATTTGACAAGAGAATTGGGGTTCAAGTATTTAACCAATAAATGTAAATTAAATACCAAATATTCCATGGGAGTCATAAAATACTGCAGAACTAGCTACCTCGGACTAGGTAAAAGCTCCCTACATGTAGCCCTTCCAGTGGAATTGCCCATGCAAGTTATCTAAGTCAGGGAAGGTCACTGAAAGTGACATAACAGCAGCAGGAAGACCAGTCCAAAGACTATTGCAAAAGACCAGACAGTAGTTATGAGGGACTCAAACAACAGCAGTTGGATTGGAGACAAGGAAAGGAAGATGGATTTAAGCTTGATTATTGAGGTAATGGGTATAGGACTTAGTGACTATCATTTGTGTTGAAGTAGAAAAGGAAGATGGGGCAATAACTCTGTGAATTGAACCCAGCTTGCATGATTCTTCAGTGGAAGCATTTCAGTCAAGACAGAGAATAAAAACTAAACTGTGGAGAAGCTCAGGACATATACATGTGTACACACACACACACACACACACACATATAGAGAGAGAGAGGTGTATGTGAGTTGTGTAGCCTAAGCTCCAAGCACCATGCCTCTCAGTGAATTACACCTGGAGTTCAGGAAAGTCTGGGTGGAGGCTTCAAAGTTATCAGATTACAAGTGATCCTTGATCCATAGGGTGAGGGCATAAAGTAGAAAAAAAAAATGAGATGAGATGAGGTGAGATAAGAAGAGGGTCAAAGAGAAGACAAAACCTTGGGGAAGAAAAACACTTAAAAGTTAGGCAGAGAAAGAAAAGTCAGCAAGACAAAGGAAAGTGTGACCAGGGGTCAGAGGAGACAGAAAGTAGTCCCACAGACTTCAGGAGAGAGTGTTTAGGAAGACAATGCTCAATGGTATCAAAAGCTAGGGAGTTTTATATCATAGCCATCAAGAGTTTCATAGTGAAACGAACGAGGCTTTGAATTCCAGCTTTGCTGGGTATGGAGAGCAACTTACACAGCTTCCCAAGTGTCAATTTCATCCTCTTTTATCTGGGTAAACGGATGTTGTCTCTCTTCCAAGTGTTGAAGCTCTTAGTCCTGTGCCAGTTGCATAGAAAACACTCAGTGAACATTACTTGGTATTATTAGTTTTTATTATTTTTAATAAAAAGAGGACTGAAAAGCATCTATTGCATTTGCTAAGTAGGACATGACCTGTCCACCTTTCAAGAGTAGATTCAGAGGGATAAAGTTAGGAGGCTGACTGCATTGGGTGGGAAAGCATTAGATTGAACCAGAGAAGATTGCTGTTCTATGCATCAAAATCTGTCTATTATCAGCAACGTTGTGTGATTCAACTTACTATATGGCTGAATGGTTGTAGAGATATTGTACTCATTATTTGTTAATAAAGTCTTGAAATTAGGTGATGATGACTAGTGGGAGATTTTGGGGCTGGAGGAGTTGGGGTTTATTTTGTTGTAAAGAAAAGAAGGATTTAAGCACATTCACAAAAGAATGACAGGTGTAAAACAAGAGGATGGAATTGCATGAGGAATTTTTTTTAAGTAATTAAAAAAAGCAAAGAATAGTCATTATAAGCATAGGGTCTCGCAATGTCTAGCTACTGACATGAAAAAAATCACTTAACCTCTCTGTTCCTCAGTTTCCTTGTCTACACAAATAACAGCAAATATCTCATAATATTATAATAAAGTCTGAGAATATCCAGCACATAATGAGGAGCTCCCTAAATAATAATACTTTATTTTTATCATTTTTATCATTAGTGTTACTCTTGTTGTCGATATGATCAAGGCCCTAAAGATGACGCTTAATCGAACGAATCAACAGAGAAGACATCATAAGTGGGTAAAAACATCGGTTACCTCCTTGTCTTTGGACCCTAAATAGAACCAAGTGTAAAATTCTTCCCTGGCCTGCATGATCTCCTAAATTCCACCACAAGAGGGCTTCACCTTTGAACTTTAAAGGCTTGCTTTCAGTTGTTAAAAGAACTGAGAATGAAAATGTATGAAAATGTAAGAGAGGTATTTAGTTCCCTAGGGATGCCATAACAAATGCCACAGACTTGATGACTTAAAACAACAGAAATGTATTTTCTGACAGTTCTGAAAGATAGAATATCTAAATCAAGGGGTAGACAGAGCCCTATTTTCTCCAGAAGCTCTAAGAAAGAATTTGTCCTTGTCTCATCCAGCTTCTGGTAGCTCCAGATGATCCTTGGCTTGTGCCCACATAACTTCAATATCCTCACATGGTCTTCTCCTCTGGGTCTGTGTCCTCTCCTCTTCTTTCTTTTATGAGGATACTTGTCATTGGGTTTGGTGCCTTCCTGGATCCATGCCGTCTGACCTCATCTCAAGATCCTTAACCTAATTATATCTGCAAAACTAACTTTCACAAACTTTTCATATTCACAGGTTCCGGAGACAGGGACACATCTTTTGAGGGGCCACCATTCAATCCAATATAGAGAATATTTTAAAAATATATATAATTTGTATTTTCTCCTCATTATTCTAGGAAATATTGGGTGAGGTGCAAGGATTTTGCTTATCACGAGAAGACATGAACTAACCAGATTTCTCTCTTAACCTATGTAGTTAGTTTAGTATCAGCTAAGCAAGGTACACAATAAATGTTAAATAAGGACATTTAATATGTAATATATGAATCTCTTTTGTCTAGAGTAAGCATTGCTATGTGCAACATTTCAGAGTAATTGAATCATTTGATTTCATTTAATTATACTACAGATACCATCATAGCTTTTGGGAAAAATAAGAGAAGTGAAATTTTTCACAATCCAGCTATGCCTACTCTAAAAAAATGAAATTGTGTAGCATTAAATATGTATGTATTTTCTAAAGGATCTTTTGTTTGATTACCTCTATGTGATACTAATATGTTCACTGAAACTGTAAAATTGTGAATGCTTTATGAATATATGTTATAGCATTGACATTGCAAAAGTTTTATATTATGTTACTATTATGACATATAGTAATAATGAAGATCATGTGATATTATGGCTTTCCAAAGAGTAGATTTATATTACTCTCATAGACCCATCAAATCAAGAATAGATTGAGCAATATATTTAAGTCTTAATGCTTCCTCAAAAATAGGAAGCTTGAGCTATGCTCCTAATGTTCCCACAATTAAGCAAACTTGAAGCCATCACCCTCCCATAAATGTTGGCATCTGTGTGTTGAGTAGCACATTAGACTTAAAGACATGAGATGTATTATGTAGTTATTATAATATTGCCTCTGCATATTATGAGCTACACATTATAGACTATTCTTTATTTCAAAGATGTTGTCTCTGAGTGGGCTGGAAGAGGCTATCTCTGATATTTCTTCTGGCATTCACACTCTATGTTCTCCAGCCCACAATCAGCAAGCATCTCTTTGAGTTATTTTTTCTACTGGGAAATTGTGCTGACCCAGTCTTCTTCTATCTTCAGATTTGTCCTGTGACACATGACAAACATTTACAAGATAAGTGATCGTGATCAGGGGTGCAATCTGTGACTTTTGTGTGGAATAAAGCTAATTGCCCTACATGAAAATAGATCAGTGATCTTGTTAGCACAGCACTCTAAGGAAATGTCTTTACACAACAAGTTCAAATTCTGTGTGTACACAAAGATAGATGCACACTGGAAAATGCAAGGCTGTGACATCCAAATAAATCAAAAACAAATCCAGCCCACTTTTAATTTGCTAGAACCACTAATTACTTTAATCAAGATAAAGTATCTTAATTAACACAAATAAGCATTTCTATGGTAACAGAAGTATATTTAACTCTGCATTTGTACTTGTGGTATTTTTTTTTCTTGGACAAAACAGTAGTCTAGAGAGTGTATGTAAGTGTGTATATGGGTGTGTATATATATTTATTTGAATGTAAATATTCAGCAGGTTTAATATTTATTATTACTAATGTAAATAATGTCATTCAGTCAAAAAATTATCTTTGGGAAATAATATTTTGTTAAAGGTGAATCTCTGAACTTCTGGTTCAGCAGTGGACAAATAAATGAGGTGTAACCATATGATCATTAATTTTATAATTCCCACCTAAAAGATTCAGCATTTTCTCCAATACAGTTCAAAAATGACATTCCAATTTTCAAAAATACTGGTAAATATATTGCCTGCTAAATCTCTATCGTCAATCGAAGTCCAGAGGCTTCTCGGAGCTTAGTAATCCAAACAGCATGTCATTCCTAGAGGGTCAGAAATATTGCTATTTGAACACAAAACAATCTGGAGAAAGATGCCTTTCTGCTATGATATATAATAAACCACTGGAGCTTTTGTTGACAATCTAAAACAAAAAGTAACTTTCACAACCCAGAATGAAATATTGCAGCACCCATAGATTCAAGAAACATAGGTTCCATTCCTTACATTAGAGTTGCAGACAGTTCTATGGACATAGTTACCCAATACTCCAGACATCTTTTGAAATATATGACTTACATTCCATCTCTGTGAAGACTCTAGACTCATTCTATCCAAACCTAAGATTCACAATACATTGTGAGTTTGCAGGCTTTTGTAACTTCCGTTTCTACCATAATTTATGTTTTGATTTGTATTAATTTCTAATCTTGATGCCATATCTCTACGTCAGCTCATTTGAAAACAACAACAACAACAAAAAGCTGTCAGGTAAGAGGTGAGTTAAAATAGCCTTTGTTTTCTGAAGTCCCCAAGATAAGAAGCACAATCTGTTCTTGTAAACAATCTCTTCATAGTAATTTCACCCTGTCTATTATTTCAATGCTGGCCTGTCATCCTGATATGGAACAAAGAAGAGCAATGTTTTGGCTCAGATTATCACCAATGAAGAGAATATATTAAAATGTATTTATCACTAAGTCATACTGTTTTCCTTTGCCTGCACTGAAACATATGATCTGCTCTCGGGATGGAAAGCAAAATGCTATCTTTGCAGCATGTACTACGTTTTGGAACTTAGCATCAGTGAGATTTAATGTAGTGCCTCCCAGCTAAGACCATGCTGTTTCACAGCATTCTGAGTCAATTGGACCTCATGACAGCCACAGTGTCAGCTGGTCCAACCGAGAAACATTTTTTTTTCTTCTATCTTAACTCTATGACACCCTGCATCTATAAATAACAAGCCACTTCATTTGTTGTATAGTATGAAATTGACTGAAGTTTATTACTGAGTCAAGGTGTGTGTGTTTGTGTGTGTGTGTGCGTGTCTGTGTGTGTGTGTGCACAGACATGATCATAAATATGTACCAAATATCAAAATGATTCAATTCCTCAATATTTTCCTTTGCATTTTGACTGATAGTTAAAACTTAGCAATATCTGAGGTCCTGAGGAATGTTAACACTCATTTCTTCACATTTAGTCATTTCAACAAGGTATAATAAATACTTTGTAATGAATACTTTGTAACAACTTACAGTCGCGCCTTCCTACGCATTAGCTCAATGATAATAAGAGAGAAAAATAAGCAAGAGAGAAAAGATACATATTCTTACCTTCTTCAATCTCACGGGCTAAGAAACATATTCAAGATGAAGGCCTAGCACAGAGAAGTGCCCTAGTCTACACCAGAGTGACTTTTGCAGAATAGGAAAGGGTGCACAGACCTGAGAAGTGGATATAATTTGCCTTTGTTTTCTATTTATTTTCTGCCCTCCGACTTCTTCACACTGCACTACCTAATAATTTATTGTTGCAGAAATTACTGTAGGACCCTTGTTGTAGGGTCCTCTAAGGAAACCAAAGTAGATGTGAGAACAAAGTAGAATCAGGTTTTTAAAATTCATTTCTATAAAATGACTTTAGTAAGAAATATTTGGTAATTTTGTAATATCTTCGTGGAAGGCCTATAGAAAAGTATGCTATTGATATGTTTATAATCCTCCATAGGAAATAAACTGGGATCTATGTTCAAATAACATCTATTTATTTGAAAGATGAAATTTCAGCTAAAGCTTCATCTATTCATCCATTTGGATCATCTTTTACTACTATTATCAGTTGAAAGCACCTCTTTGTTAGACTGAATTCACTTAATTTATTACCTCCATTAGTGCCTGAGAATAAGAGATAATGTGCTTAAATCTCACAAATATCTGTCAATTTTATTCCACTCTTACTTTTCCCATTCAGATTCTAAGTCTCTGTCAATAAGTTTTACAAAATTGACAGTTCTCATCTTGGCAGAGCCTTTTTTAGAGGTTAATAAACAATTATACATCACAATAAAACTAAGAAACAGAAGCTTAATTAATACATGTGCTATTGACTGTGTCCCATTTATATAACTGAAACTTGATATGGAATCATATTTATACAATAGGGAAATCATTTGCATACTTTCCTAAGGAGGCATATGATGAATTTCATTAGTATTTATAAAATATTTTAAGGGCCTCGCTGGAAGAGCTGTTTTGAGGATTAATTGTTGACTCTAAGGTGCTTATGATAGCACATAAATGCTAACTAATAACTCAAAAAGGCAGCGCAGAAGTAGAAATAATGATGAGCTGATTTTTTAGTGCCATAGTTTAAGGACAGAGGAGCATATAACTTCTAAATCAGTGAAATATAGTAATAGACATAGCCACCCAGATATTTGGAGCTTTCGTATTAGTAAAGAGATATCTGAAAAGCAGTAGCTTTATGTATGGCTAGGTAACTGACTTTACAATGTACAGAAACAGGATGTTAGAACAAGAAGAGACCTTGGAGATTCCTATATAAACAACATCTTTATTTCATGGAGAGGCCAAGTGTCTTAGATCCCACAACAACTAAAAACCAGTCAATTCTTCTGACTTTTACTTTAGTTCTCCTTCCAGTAAAACACACTGTTTCACATCTGCCCTTAGACAAACTATAAAAGACACCTAGTTTTCTTTGCTAGTTCATCAACACTGTGTGTCTTTCTTCCATTATTTTACCTTCACTCTCTAAAATCTCAGACACTCAGTGTGCTCAAATGCTGACTTTGGTGCCTTCTGTTCATCTCCTTTTTCATCTCAATTCACCTCATTCTCAGATCTTCTTATTCTCAGATCTCACTTTACACTGTACATGCCTATTTCCACGCCATAAAATTTTCTTTTGCTACCCTGAGTTTCCTTTTAGTTATTAGCCAATTAATTATTCATCATTAAAGAAAAATTCTGCATACAAAGGACATCTTCACTGGATGTTTGCATTTTAATAGATTTACTAACACTGGTAAATTGGTTTTTGTGATGACAATGCAGTCCTTGAAACAGACCAGGTAACTAAATGTCTTTGGCAATAGAGTCAATTAGTGAGTCACCAAAAACAAATCTTGTAGTTGAATGCTACTTGATTTAGAGATACACTTCCTGTATCCCCTCTAAAGGTAAACAAGATGAGATGAATAAATAACTCAGTGTTTCAGAAGAATGAACTTTAAAAGGAACACCCTTTCCAAGTAAATAAAACGTTCCATTTGTGTAGAATATTTCAGAAGCACTGTAAGCAAAACATAATAAACCATTTTGGTTTTTTTTTATTTTCTATTTTTATCTAAAGTTTCAACTTATTATCACAAATGTTCCTAGTATTTTCTTTTTTTTCTCACTCTTTAGTATATCTGGAGTTATGTGTCCCCATTTTCATTTGTAACGTTTTTAATTCAGGTTTTCCATTTTAAAAATATTAATAAATCTTACCAGAGCTTTGTCAAGTGTATTAGTATTGCTACAAAGAACCACCTTTTCAAGAATAAGATTGATTTAAATTTAATTAATTTATTTTTTGACCATAATATGTAATTTCTTGTTTCTTCATTGGATATATTCCATTATTCATTATTTGACTTTTAATGTGAATACTTGTCTCCTTTGATCTCTTTTGTTTTCTAAAATCAGCATTCTAATGATTTATTTTCCTCTAGGTTCTTCTTTGGCTTTATCCCTTAATCTTGATATAACACCTTTTTATTATAGAAGTAAAAATGTCTTTTTATTTCCTGTTATTGTTTTTTTACCCTTATATCAAATATAATATTGAAATTACAATTAAGCGTGGCCAGAAGAGAAATCATATTACAGTATACAGCATGACTCAATATATTATCCATTCTTTTTATCAGTATCTTTGATTTTTGAAATTTATTTATTTACTTATTATTATTATTATTTACTTATATATTACTTTATTGCCTACTGAACTATTTTATGATGAGACCAAGATGTCATTAGTTACTATTTAGAGCAAAAATATAAATTATAAGTATTTCATAAAAATTGGATCTCAAATCACAAAAGCTTGGAGACAAAAAAAGCAAGAACAAATATGGACTGGCAGAAATTCACTTTGGCACCATATTGCACCAGACTCCTTGGATTACAAGTGTTTACTTCATCTCTTTGACATTGTAACAGACTGGACATGTTCATGACAAATTTAAAAGACCTTTCTAGGTCAGTAGATTTATAGAACCAATGTGGGAGCTCATGTTAAATGCCAGATTTTGGAAACTTAATCAATCCTTGCTGCAAATAAGTCCAAGTCTCTGAACAGTCTAGAGAGGTAGAAAAAAATTCAAATGCTGCTTTAATTATCTGAATTTTTTTCTTGAAGAAAATTGAAACTTAAACCACCTTTTGATATCACCTGTCATGGAATTTAAATATGACATTAAAGCATGAATGTATTGAGAGAGAGATGAAAAGAGAAAAGAGGACTAATCTTCATTGCTTTGATTTGTCCATAGATTGAAAGCCCACCTAGTTTGTTCAGTCACTGCTTCATTCAGCAAGCAAAAAGTAAATGCCCATTATCACCAGGTATAGCCATGAAACAGACAGGGACTCTAATCTCACAGAGCTTACATTCTAGTGAGAAACTGCGAAACAATAAACACATGCAAAAAATACAAATAATTATCATTGCTATTAAGAAAAGAAGGTGGGACAAGTTAATTGAGTGTCTGGAAGACTACTTTGGAATGGATGATCACAAGGCTTCTCCATGATGGAAAACACTTAAACTGACGTGTGATTAATAAGGATAATCAAACTAAGTAAATATTCCATAGGAAAATCATTTCATCAGGGGAAATAGCTCAGGCAAATTTTAGAAGGAAGGAGCAAGATTGATGTGTGTCACGGATATTAAGAAGGCAAGTGTACCTGGAATGTAGCAAAAAAAAAGGACATCATATCAAGAAAGTCCAAGAGAGAGGTGAGGCCAGAATCCAGGAGGTTCTCATAGGCCATGACAACGAGTTTGAATTAAATTCAAGGTGGTGGGAAGCTGCAGAAGGATTTCAAGCAAGAGACTGCTATTTAATCACATCCCTCTCGTTATTCCTGCAGGCCCAAGGGTGTTGAAAATGTTTGGTCTGTAAATTGCCAAAACAGTATCAACCCATCTTTAGTTTGGTACTACATAAAGTTTGACTCCCAAGGTATAATTTGTAAACTAAATGATATTATTTTTATGCTGTGACCTGGGGAAAAGAAAATATTCAGTGTATCAATTTCAAGTGCTTGGATATAAGAAGAAAATCTAATGTACTCTAGCTGGAAAGATTACAGTGCCTCTTGTAAATATTACTCCAGTGTATAATTCCCTACTTGGATGAGCTTTTACCTTGAATCAAACTTCAGTCCGTTATAGCCAAAGGAAAATGGAATACAAATTATGAATTCTTTCAAAAATAAAGGAAAAATGATATTCTGCAATAAATGCAGAAGTCTGTGCTCTATCATCGTTCTTGCATCCAGAGATCATTGTGCAATGACAGCTTTGCTAACAGGGCATTTCTTGGTAAAGTCATGATCTGCTGAAATAAAGCTATTAGGAAAACAAATGATTCTCTTTAGCATCTTTGCACTGCCATAAGTTTTATGCAGCTATATTATGCTGTAGCCTCCATTGATATACAGGGATTCTTCTGAAGTGTTTTAAAGACAAACCAGTGGCAGAAGTTATCATTCTCTTACAATATTAAAAATCAACTAGTGTCATAAAATACCATATAAAATATCACCCTCCCAGAATTCTCATTTACCAAGCATTAATAACTGATATTTTAAAGTTTTCCCTTTATTTATTAGAATATTTTACTTGATTAAGTTTACTCTACCACTGTATTAAAATATTTACCTTTCCACATGTCTGTGAATACTAAAACTTTATTTTAAATTATTCTTACTTAAAAAAACAAGTTAAGATCTTTTTATACTCTCTTACAAAGATAAAAAATCTCTCAAATTCTTAGAATGACTCTAAAATCATTTTTTGAACATGGTTATTTTCAAATAACAGAAATATTTAGAATTATCTACTTTCACAATTGAGGAATTTTTAAGAAAGCGAGAGAGATAAATTAGCTATGACAAAGATCAGAATTTATGAAATGGACCAGAAATAATAACCTGAATTAAAGCACACAAATTAGCTATGATCAGCATACATTATCTTCACTCACACCTCTAACTGAAGCCACATTCCAGGTAGAAGTAGGGATGGGTCAAATGGTTTTTAGTGTTTAAAGCAAGTATGGTTTGTCTACGCCTGAAATGATTCACATGGAATATTAGCAAATATAACGTGGGGGTAGCATGTGTTTAAATTTGAAAACGTCTATAAAAATATAAACATAAAGGAGATTTTATGATTTAGAGTTTTTCAGGATGGAGTCCATACATATACCTTTAAGATCACATGCCCCAGCTATTTCTAAGACCATCTTTCTCAGTCATATCTGAACTTATCTCTTCTTTTAAAAAAATGCTTGTCAAACAGATTTTTATTTTTTTTCCTATTCTGGATATTTTCTTGTCATAAATGCTTTGCCCTATGCCAAGCACAGTCAGTTTTGGATTTCTTAAAGTTCAAAACTCTTTTTGGATTTCCTAAAGAATTTCAAAATAATTATGTCAGTCACAATTTTCCAGTGATGATTTCTCTTCAAAGATAAAGAGAATTTCGACATAAGAAATATAATGGAAAGAAAAAGCATAAGACTCTAACTGTGAAATCTGTTGTTTTGTTTATATTACTTATAGTTTGCATCCCGAAGACTAAAACGTATTTCATAATCATAACGATAGCTGTAGGAGATGTCAACACTTTTCCTTTCCAAAGACATCTCAAAACAATGATGATGTGACATTCTGCTTCCAAGTTGCAGCAACCTTTTGAAGATTTTGAAGAAGATTTTGAAATGGCACTCTAGTTAACACACTGATTAGCAAGGTGTTACCAAGCTCACACAGACTTTAACCTGCTCACTGATGACTCAGACATCTTCAAGTTGGGTCCACTGAAACACAGCAGCAGGAACAACTCTACAAACTATTTTCACTTGACAGCCAGAAGTGCATGCACTCTCACATGCTTAATTTTAGAATGTAACTCATGGGGCTCTTTCCCAGATTCCTCAGCATAGCATCTGTTCAGAGCTGGTCCATATGACATAGTCTGACAGTTTTTATTGCTTTCCCAAGAGAACATCTTAATGATATCAACTTCTCAGTCGTCTTTTGAACAGTAAGTGCTGTCTCTGATGTCAAGCCTTGGAATTGCTGGATCTGAATATAGTTATACAAATATCTATTATGACTTAAATTTTATAAGACAATTACTTAACAAAGGTTTATTGAGGGCCCACCTTGGCCTGGCACCATGCTTATGACTAGAAAGTGAAAGATTTTAAAAATCATTATCTCTTTTCCCAAGGAACTCCAGACTGGAAGGAATAAGGATTAAAAAAAAAAAAAAAAGTCAGTGTGAGACGAGGAAGAGAGCTGTGGCTCTCACTTTGGCTTCACACAGAAGGTTCTTAAAAATCATATGGATCTGCCACTCTCCTAAAGGTATAAAGTAATCCAGGGACAGGAAGGAGATTAGAACCTGTAGCTCCTAATTTTCATATCAACGTACTTTCTGCTACACAAATAAAAATGAAATGCATCTGACTACCTTTAAAAGTTTTTTTCTACTTTTGTCCTTATGTCTGACATCTTTCAAGATCCAGCAATAGAATATCTGCAATTTTTAAAACAGCTATAGAATAAGAGATATATATTTTTTGTTTATGAGCCGAAAAGCTTAGTTGCTCAGAAGAAAACTGCAGTAGCACCTGTCCTCTGAGGAACTCACCATATTTCACAGACAGTGTTCAATTATTCCTTGCAATATTCCTACGATGCATCGTTACGAGATTACTTGTATTATGTACAGCACCTTTCCTCCCTGGACCTTGAAGGTGCCTTTTACAGAATCAGACATAGAAGTAGGTAATTCTCATAGTGCTCCAGGGAGATGGAAAAATATATTAAAAACCATGGAAAGACCAAATTACTATTGGTGGCTAGGGAAATAAGAGTCACTGAAAGTTAAGGGGCCACACAACAGCTATTGGGGGAAAAAGATCTTTTTTTCTACTTTTTAAAGCAACAGATCCTACTACAACGTATGTACGAGTATACCTGTGTTCAGTGAGCATAAGTGAAAATGGAAGAGCAGAAGCAGCTAAGGGAAAAGAAAAACCCATATTGAGTCAAAGTCTTCAGAAGTCAGGACAAGTGGAGGAGGTGAGAAAATGCTCTTTTGCTCTCGCTTTTGTTCATTTATAAGTTCGTGCATTTCACAAATGTTTTCTGCGTACTGTGCCAGAAAAAGAGAAAGCCAGAAATAAAAGCAACAGTTCTAGGAGGTCGTCGTGTCTGCAAATTCCATGTCTTTCAGTAGCAAGGAAAACAAAGAAAAAGCATTCACTGCCAAGTCCATGAAGGCAGTGACGTTCACACCTATGCCTTAGTGCCAGGCACATTTTAGGCAATTCAACAAATACTTATTGAATAAATGGATTGTTTCTCTGAAAGAGTTTCAAAGCATAGAGAATTTGAGCTAGACTACTAGAAGCTCTCTTGAACTTTTTCATTTCTACTATGAATTTAAGCAGGTTTTAGTCAATGGCGGTCTCCTGTAATTTGACTGAAACATATGCCCACTGTTTTACAGATGGGGGAACTGATTTTAAGAGACTTGTCCAAATTCACACAAGAAGTTGAGGGTACTTATCTGAGCAATATGGTGGTGTCACTCCCAGTTTAGAGATTTCTATACTAACTGAGAGCATTGCAAATTAAATGTTCTGTTGTCCTAATTATACTTCTGCCCCTCTCCAAATCTTCAATAAAGTGACATTTCTTAGTTATCAGAGACCACATAATGTTGCTGCCTGTGGCTATTGATCAATGTAGCCCTACCGTTTTCTGAGTAACTTTGCCTCTTCTATTCCTGTGGTGACAGAATGAACCATCACATCCATCTTCTGCTGAGCCAAACTAATTAGTGTCTGATGAATCTTCATGATAGTTTATGTATTTAGACACCAAGAATTCTAATTGATCTCTAAACCTTAAATCTCTTTAATATATATTGGCAAGAAATGATTTTCTTCTTAGTCTTTTTTTCTTTCAGGCATTTTTGTAATATGTACCTATCTTTAATTTGCCACTGGGATTTACACAGTAATCCCTGCTTCCTGAGGCTTTTTTTTTTAACTTTTGCAAAAATAACTATTAACTTCCTAATTTCTGAAGAAACACCTTGTGACAATAGTATCTGAGTTTCTTTTTTTTTTTTTAAGCAGGATTTATTGAAAGGACAGAAAAGCTCCCACAGTATGTGGGGACCAAAGGGGTTGCCCAGTATCTGAATTTCAAGGAAAATAATACCTGTAGATATTACCATTTTTAAGCATAGTGGATCATATCTCAGATCTGAAGAACAGAAACAAGTGCCTGAGGATCTGTCTAAAAATCTGTTCAAAGAAAATGTTGTGACTTAAGTTTGCTTACAGGTCCCTTTAAATCCCTTTAAGTTTTAAGTGAAGATACACCCCGTGGAAGAAAAAAATAGCAAGCATTCATGAAAACACTTGAAACTGATGTATCGTCAGGATCAACTTAAAGACTAATGCAGCAAATATATATGCTGGATTTCCTTTTTTTAAAAATCATAAGCCGGACTTGGTGACTTTGGGAGGCCAAGGTGAGCGGATTGCCTGAGTCCGTGGGTTCGAGACCCACCTGGGCAACTTGGTGAGACCTCATTTCTACAATAAATCAAAAAATTAGCCAAGTGTGGTCGTGCATGACTGTAGTTCATGACTGTAGTTCCGGCTACTTGGAAGGCTGAGGTGGAAGAATAGCCAGACCCAGCAGGTCAAGCCCGCAGTGGCTGGGAGCAGCCACCGCACTGCAGTCTGGATGACGGAGTAAGACTCCAACTCAAAAAAAAAAAAAAAAAAAATCATAGTGATAGATATTTTTGGAAATAACTCATGGAGCATTTTTGCAATTTTGTGATGATAACTCAAAATAAAAATAAATTATATTTATACTGAAAATCTTATACATCTATAAGAGATTGGAGATGACCAATGACATTTCTATATGTGAATAAAGAAGATGCAGAATACAGGGTATGAGGTCATTGATAATTTAAATATAAAATGATGGTGGCAAACTATTCTAAAGAGTCAGCAGTTCGTCCAGAAACGTAGCATACTTGACAAAAGGAGAGGCACCAACTTATTGCTTTGTTATTTCTGTTTCAAAAGAGTGTATATATAAACCGGACTCGGTGGCTCAGCCTGTAATCCCGCGCCTTTGGGAGGCTGAGGTGAGTGGATTGCCTGAGCCCACGGGTTCGAGACCCGCCTGGGCAGCGAGACCTCATCTCTACAATAAATCAAAAAATCAGCCGGGCGTGGTAGCGTGTGCCTGTAATTCCGGCTACTTGGAAGGCTGAGGCGGAAGGATCGCTGGAGCCCAGCAGGTAGAGGCTGCGGTGGCCGGGAGTGGCCACTGCACTCCAGTCTGGGCGACAGAGTGAGACTAAAAAGTACACACACACACTTTTTTTTTTACTGCAGAGATGACATTTTTTAACAAAAAAAAAATGATTTTTTAAGCATAGATTCTAAAGAGAGCACTGATTTAAAAATACACACAAGACATACCCTGGGAATGACAAACTGATGATTCCAAATATTATTTTTGGGAAAAGCTTATTGAAGATGTAATAATTAAAAAAGAATAGAAAGTTATAGTCAAGTTGAAATAAGCAACAGGTTATATAGGGATATTGCATGGGAAAAGAGAAAGAAGAAATACAAGGCAGGAAAAGAAGGACAGAAGAAGGGATTGAGGGAGAAAATAATGAAAACTTACAATAAAATATCTTCAATAAATAAAAGACAAAGTAGTCGGGTGTCTAGAAAACATTTCAACGCAAATTAAAAGGAATGAGATCAATTTGATTAATGAACAGGTTGCACAATTTGGGGAAAAGGAGTTTCAGATGAAGAGTGAATATAAAAGCCATCCTGAGAAGATCAGGAACAAGCAGACCTGGTAGATTCCCTGCAAAGGTTTAACTGTCTGCCAGAAAGATCCTATAATATAGAGGAATTAATGTGGTCACAGAAGCTCTGCAGGCCTGTCTGCAGTTTTCTGAAATTCCGTGGTTACTCTCTTTTCTCCCCTACTTAGAAAAGCAAATCATATTTCAAGTGCGTAAAGGCCACAGAATTCATAATAACAGGTTTATTGATATAAAATAAACAGTACAAAACAGCATAATTGGTATAAAATAAGCACAATATATGTTTACACTTATAAAACCATTATGGCAATCAAGATGGTAAAATTCATCAACATCTCCAAAATTTCTTTTTGACCCATTTTAA
Source organism: Carlito syrichta (assembly GCF_000164805.1). NCBI lineage: Eukaryota > Metazoa > Chordata > Mammalia > Primates > Tarsiidae > Carlito > Carlito syrichta. The sequence continues at coordinate 821,266 of NW_007253556.1, read as the reverse complement.
ACTTTCCCTCTCTACCCACTATTTTGCACGGCTTGACCCAAGTTTTCTAAATATAGATTAGTCAGTATATTCTAGAATTTGGCAAATGTAACCATGCAATATGTACTCTTTTTTAATCTGACTCTCACTTATATTGTTGTATCAGTAGCTTATCCTATTTTATGGGCAAAAAATTTGTTTATCCATCCATTTGTTGATGGACATTTAGTTGTTTCTAGTGGTTTTTTTCAAATAAACCTGCTATAAGTATTATAAACAAGTCTTTGGGTGAACTTAGCACATTCATTTCTCTTGGCTAAATGTCATAGAGTTAAATGCCTATATCATATAAGTAGTGTATCCTAATATTGGTAATTTGTGTCTTTTCATTTTTTTCTAATCACTTTAACTAGAAATTTATTAATTTTATTGACTTCACAGAATTGGCTTTGGTGTCACTGACATCTCTATTTTCTGTTCTTTTTAATTGTATTGATATTCCCTGATATTTATGCTTTCCCTTATACTGCTTAGCTTGGGTGTCTTTTATTCTTTCATTTCTAATATTGTAGGTTGGAATCTACATTATTCTTTTATTTAGTATAAATGATTAGTACTATGAATTTTCCCCTAAATACTGTTTTAGTTACATTCAATAACTTAGAAAATGTTCGATTTTTATTTTCATTTATGTCAAAATACTTTTTAATTTCCCTCGGCTTTCTTAATTGACACATGGGTTATTTATACATACATTTCTTAGTTCTCCAATATTTGAGTATATTCCAAATGTTTTTCTATTATTGATTTTTTATTTAATTGCATTGTGATCAAACAACATATCTTGTATGAATTAAATTTCTTTAATTACTAGAGACATTTTACATTCAAAAATATGATCAACTTTAGTAATGTTCAATTCTATACTTACTGAAGTTTTTTTATTCTATAACTTTTTTGAAAGAGGGCAGTTAATCTACTCTAATTGTGGATTTTTCTATTTATCCTGGAAATTGTCCATTTTTGCTACATAATTTTTAAATCTCTGTAGCTATATGCATGTCTGTCTTTAGTGTCTATTTTATGTAATAGTTTATCATTTTTTAATCCTTTGATTTTTAAACAATTTGCATCTTTATGTTTAAAGGGGATTTCTTAGAAACAGCATATAGTTGGGTCTTGCTTTTTTATTTAATCTGAAAAATTCTCCAACTCAGTTGGAACTTTTAGAACATTTATATAGTGTAATTATTCATCCAGTTGAATTTATACCTACTATCGCTAATAACTTGCTACTTGTTTTTAATTTGTCACATTAGTTTATTTTCTCCAGTTTACTATTTTTGTCCTTCTTTAAGTTTAATTTTATATGTTTTTTACAATTTTGTTTTATTTCTTGTTCACTTAGCATAATTATTTGTTGTGTTATTTTAGTTGTTACATTAGTGTTTATAGTATACATCTTTAACCTACCACAGCCTGCCTCCAAATAATATTATAATACGTTATTTACAGCTTAAGAAACTTACAATAGCATAGTTCCATTTCTCTTCTGGATTTGTACTATTGTGATCATACATTTTCTTTTTATATAAACCACAGTATACATTGTTATTACGTTCACTTTAAAGAGTTTATTGTCTTTTAAAGAGTTTAAATAATGTTAAAAGTTTTAATATTTAATTATATAGCTATAGGTTCTGTAGACCTAGAGCTACAGAAAAGTCTTTATTCTTTTCTGTACATCTAGATTTCCATGTTGCATCATTTTATTTTTGTTGGAAGAATTTTTTTAAAAAAATATTTACAATGCGATGTTAAATAAAAAATTGTGCAATGATACTTGTGAAAACACAAAAGAAAGAAAGACTTTATGTAGGACCATTGTGACACATATAGGCACCACTGCAGCAAGGCCTCGCAATAAGGGAGAGTAGGATAAACTGAATATATCATGGGTAAGTGCTCCTTTTGGTCAAGGAGCAGGGTGAGTGTCCATGACTGGAAAATTACTAAGAAAAAAAAATCAGAAGTAAAGGAATTTCTGGCTACATTGACCTAACAAGATTCTTAGGGAAGACAGGTCAAGGTTACTAAACATCCTCTAGGAGATAGTGGGGGGTGAGGAACTTGATCTGAAGTTGCTAAACTGACTTGGCAGGGTTTTTTGCTAAAAACTGAAAATTACAAGGAAATATACAGATAGGCCTCAGAGACTGTTCAGAAGCCTGACTAAAGTTTGGTCAAAGAAAGAATCTTTTCCAATAATTTCTTTCAGTTTTTGGATATATGAAAAAAAGTTTTTATTTCACTTCATTTTTTAAAGATAGTTTCACCAGATAATAAATTCTAGATCAAAGGATTTTTTTTCCCTTTTATTACTTTACAGATGTTGCTATACTTTCTACTCATTCATATTGTTTCCAATGAGGAATTTGCTTGTCACCCTGATTTCTGCTTTTTGGTATTTAATGTGCTCTCCTGCCCTGAAGCTGCTTTTAAGATTTTCTCTCTTTCACTGTTTTAAGCAATTCGATTACAAGGGACACTGATCTGTGTGTTTATAGTTTTAATTATATTTGAAGTGTTTTCAGACATTGCTTATTTAGACTTTTTTCTTTCCTTCCCACATTGGAGAATCCAATTACACACATTTCAGGCTTCTTCGGTTGTTTTTTTGTCCACTGATGCTGTTAATTCTTCTTAATTTTCTTTTTTCCTCTATGTTTTCATTTTGAAAAGCTTCTGCTTCTCTTTTTAAAATTTCATTACTTTTTTCTGATGTTGATTCACTTTTGATGCTACTGATTTTTTTTTTTTTTTTTTTAGTTTTGGCATTTTAGTTTTCATCTCTTAAATATCCATTTGGATTGTTTTTAAATTGTACACATTTCTAGATTACATGTTCAATCTTTCCACTAGCTTTTGGAACATATATAATACATTCACAATCATTGCTTAAATTTTTTTTCTACTAGTTTTATTGTGGGTCATTTGGGAGCCCGTTTTGATTAACGGGTATTTTTTCTCATTATGGATGTTGTTTTTCTGCATCTGTGTTTGCTTGACAATTTGTGACTAGATGCCAGACTTTGTGAATTTTACCATGGGGGAGTGTTGAATGTTTTTGTATTACTAAAAATGTTATTGTGTTTTCTTTCAAGATATAGTTATACTACTTGGAAACAATTAGATTCTTTCAGTTCTTGCTTTGTTACATGCGATCCAATCAGCATTTTGTCTAGGGTTAAATTTCCCATTACCAAGGCAAGACATTCCTGAGTACTTTAACCAGTGTTCCATAAATTATGAGGTTTTAGGTACAACTGTTGAGAACAAGGACTGTCTGGGAGCCCCCTCTATGCTGCAGTCTAGAAATTTCTGAGGCAGTAAGCTGGGGCAGTCATAGGGGCAACCTCATTTGCCTTGCTTATTTGTTTCTGTGCCTCATTTCGTGAAAGCCATCATTTCATATATTTTGTCCTTCTCATTCATTGTTTTAAATAACAGGATAAAACTGATCCTTCTTATTCCATATTGGCTAGAACAGGAGGAGACACACTTTTTTTTTTTTTTTTTTTAAAGATGTGGAGTACAATTCAGGGTTAGGTATGCAAACATTGATTATGCCGGTACCCTAGTTGGTGAGATGCACCTCTCTCTCCCCTGGCAGTTTCCTTCAACTGCCAATCCCACACCCTACCCTGGCAGTTTCCTACTCCTGCCAACCCCTTTCTTATAGTACAATTTTTATAGTACAATTATGATAATTGTTCAAGGTCCGCTGATGAGTGAGAACTCTGTTCTTTGTTTCTGTGATAGATCACTGAGTATGATAGACTCTAAATCCATCCAAATTGCTGCAAAGTTCATATGTTTGTCCTTTATGGTTGCAAAATATTCCATTGTGTATATGTACTACATTTGTTTTAGCCAGCGCAGCTTCAATGGGCAGCATGGTTGGTTCCATGTTTTTGCTACTGTGAATAGAGCTGCAATAAACATGCATGTGCAGGTATCTTTTTTGTAAAATGATTTGAGTTCCTCTGGGTGTATTCCCCGTAGGGGAATTGCTAGGTCATATGGACAGTCAATTTCTAGTTCTTTCAGAAATCACCACTCTGTCTTCCAAAGCGGTTGTACTAGTTTGCATTCCCACCGGCAGTGAAGCATTCCTTTTTCTCCACATCCTTGCCAGCATCTGTTGTTGTTTTATTAAAGATGGCCATTCTTACAAGGGTTAGGTGGTATCTCAAGGTGGTTTTGATTTGCATTTCTCTGATGATTAGTGAGGCTGAGCACTTTTTCATGTGTTTGTTGGCTACCCTTATATCTTCTTTTGAGAAGTGTCTATTCATGTGTTTTGCCCACTTTGTAATGGGGCTGATTGCTGTTTTTTCTTGTGGTGCATTTGAGTTCCCTGTAGATCCTAAATGTTAGGCCTTTGTCAGATATATAGTTGGCAAATATTTTTCCCCTTTCTGTGGGCTGAATAGACACACTTTCAGCCATACAAGTTTGATTTCGTCTCATTGACTTTTTAAAAAGAATTTACTTACAACTCTTGGTATTTGCTGTTATTTGTAACATGTCGTTCATAACAAACTGTATCCCATCATTGGTTCATGCCACTATGTGCCTACAAAATCTAAAGCATTTATTGATCTAAACATTTTCTCCCAGAAGAAAATACCTAGAGAGGTCAAGGTTGTTTCAACACAAGTACATTATCACATGGGCATTAGCACTCTAAGACTGAGAACAGAGTTCTAGAAGATTGGGACTGAATTTTTGGCAGGACTAAGTCCCTTAAAAGGAAAGAGTGGATATAGTATCACCTAGACAGGGCTTTAGAGAGGAGTTCCCTTGAGTATACATAGCATTTTCCAACATGTGTCATCCCCTACACCCTTTAATTATTGTAGACTGGTTCACAAGATGTTTTTGGTACACCTGTAAGATTGGAGAGGATAAAGACTGTGGACTCTGATGAGAGGATGTACAAATCAGTAGCTCTAGGATTTACCCCACAGATTAAATATTCAAGTAGCATGAAGAACCACTCATACCTAGGGAATACTGGAATACTATCAGATTATCTTCAGCAGTAGAGTTTATCTCAGAGATTTTTTTTTTCTTTTTAAGTTCTGATGATTAGTGAGGTTGAACATTTCTTCATGTGTTTGTTGGCTGCTCGGATGTCCTCTTTTGTGAAGTGTCTGTTCATATCTTTGGCCCATTTTATAATGGGGTGGTTTGTTTTTTTTCTGTTCAGCACATTTTGGTTCCTTGTAGATCCAGGATGTTAAGCCTTTGTCAGACCTGGCGTTGGCAAATACTTTTTCCCAGTCTGTAGGCTGTCTCCCTGTTCTCTTGATGGTTTCTTTGGCCTTGCAGAAAATTGTCAGTTTAATGAGGTCCCACTTATCTATCGTCTCTCTTACTACCTGTGGGTTTCAGGTTTTGTTCAGGAATTGGATGCCAGTTCCGATTTCCATGAGGGTATTTCCTTCCTTTTCTAAGGTTCTTATGGTTTGAGGTTTTACATTTAGGTCTCTGATCCATTTGGAGTTAACCTTTGTCCATGGGGATAGATAGGGATCCTGTTTCAATCTTCTGCATGTGGTCAGCCAGTTTTCCCAGCACCATTTACTGAGTAGGTTCTCCTCTCCCCAGTGGTAGGTGGTGGAGGCCTTGTCGAAGATGAGTTGGTTGAGAAATTGAGGTTTTGCTTCTGGAATCTCAGTTCTATTCCATTGATCTATATGCCTGTTGCTATACCAATACCAAGCTGTTTTGATGATGCAAATCAAAACCACACTGAGATACCACCTAACTCCCAGTCAGAATGGCAATTATCAACAACTCAAAAAATAACAGCTGCTGGAGAGGGTGTGGCAAAAAGGGAACACTTCTGCACTGTTGGTGGGAGTGTAAATTAGTGCAACCTCTGTGGAAAGCAGTGTGGAGATTCCTAAAAGCTCTAAATATCAACCTCCCATATGACCCCACAATCCCCCTACTGGGAATATACCCTGAAGAACTCAAATCACTCTATAAAAAAGATACCTGCACACGTATGTTTATCGCAACTTTGTTCACAATAGCAAGAACTTGGAAACAACCATGCTGCCCATCAAAAGAGGATGGGGTTAAAAAAATGTGGTACATATACACGATGGAATACTATGCAGCCATAAAAAAGAACAAAATCATGAATTTTGCAGCAACCTGGATGAAACTAGAGTCTATAATACTGAGTGACCTCTCACAGAAACAAAGATCTGAGTATCACATATTCTCACTCATATAATGGACCTTGAACATCCAATGTAATACTATAAGAAAATGACTGACGGTACTGGGAAACTATGGAGGGGGGAAGGGGATGGGATTAACAGTAGCAAATATCTGTCTGGGGATGAGGAAATACCTCTTATCAACAGAGTACCTGAATGAAACGTAATTGTACAACTAATCCTTAACTGTACCCCACAAAACCATAATAAAAAATATTGATTAAAAAAAAGAAAAGAAAAATGCAAAAAAAAAAAAAAAAGTTCTTGGTGACTCTCTCACTCTGGTTTGAAGACCAAGAGTGACTTAGTACACAGCTTTCCAGGAGAGATAGGGAGATGGTGAGGATAATGCTGAACAACAATGTCATCAGCAACCATGCCAATTTCTAGACAGCGGTTGCCCAATGAGGGCAGAAAACAGTTAAAAGAGATTGTCATGTGCATGTGTGACCTAAATGACGAGTGCTCAGAGCACAGTTATCAAAGCTTTCGGGGGGAACCTGTCACCTGGGGGCAGAATTTCTGCTGATCAGCTGGGAATCTTCCACCCTCCCTCTGTCTAACCCCTATAAGTGGCTCATTGGAAGCTCTATTTTAGGCTCTGAAGGGTGATCTGTGGGCAGTCCCTGGACATACATTCTGTGGCCACTTAAGAAGATCTATTTGTAGAAGTCTTCAGTAGGGAAGTTCTTGACGATAGGACACAGGCTTGAAACTTGTGCTTCAAGGCCTCCGGATGGTCAGAAATTATGTCAGCGCTGTTAACATAGGAGGCTTGGGAGAGAGTTTTTTTAAGTCATAACATGAAATGAAACAAAATTCAAGGATTGTGTCTTAGAATAAAAAGAAAAAGTCTGCGCTATATACTGAAGGCTTTTGAAAGAAACAACATTCTCTTTAGAAAGGAGTTTGTCTCTGAAGAAATGCTTTGTAGAGACTAACTTTGGTCTCAAAAAGGAATTAAAGCTATGTCATCTATTTCTCACATTAGTGGGGAAATGCATGCAAGACAACTTTCAGTGTACAGGCCACAGCCTGGTTTGCTCCTTCCCTGCCACATTTTTGTTAGTAAGAACCATTTCAACTCTTCACGGAGCTCCATTCCTTTACTTCTTTGTGGCACATGTGGTCAGCCCTGAAATAAAAATGAGTCAGAGAATTTTTGTTGTCATCTAGTATTTAATCTTCTCTTTCTCCCTTAGGGAAGAATCACAGTCATTCTAGGAGAATACATTCTAGGCAGGATGTATGTGGATGTGTGACAAAACTTAAGGCAGGTTGTTTATAAATAACTAACTTAGCTGGCAGGAGCAACTTTTTCTTCGTACCTGTTCCTGGAATGCTGGTGTGACGGCAGGAGTTCTAACAGCCATCTTGAAATATACTACAGCCATCTTGAAATATGCTGAGGATGGCAAAGCAGGAACTAAAAAGAGCCACGCCTCTAACAAATTTACAAAGCTTCCACACCAACCTTAGATTCCCTATTGTCATATTTCTTTTAAGAATTAAACTCTTCGAGGTTTATTTTTTGTTTGTTCGTTTTTCTTTTTTGGGTAAGGGAAACTATTTATGAATAATAAAAATTCCAGTATAAGAAAATGCAAAGGATCAAACACTGGAAACATACAGGGTACCAGAATCCAACTGATAACATGAAAGCAGAACTAGTATGTAGCGAGGGCTCTATCCTACAGCGAAATGACCAAATTTGGGCAGGTTTGAATCTGAGCCATTGTCAAGAAAATAATTTGGAAACAAATGTGCGAAGAAAAGATAAGAAAAAGAAAACAGAAAAAAATATATTTGTGACGTGGCCTTTTGGGGAAAATTTTCATGCATATTGTTAATGACCCTGCACGCCATTTACATACATGCACTTTTGCCCTTTTGGTGTAATTTTAGCTGTTTTGAAAACTTTTACATTCTGACTCTAATATACATGAAACTCTGCATTTTGAATAAGGAAAAAAATAATGAAATATCTCTTTCTTAAAGCTGCAATATTCACAGTGAATAACAAATGAAAGAGAGGAATGGAAAGTTACAATAAAGTAGATCTATGTCATTATCTCTAGGCTGCAAGTGTGTCTGTACATGTGCGCATGTGTGAAAATGTGTGCATTTTTACAGTCTGTGAGGTCAAGAGCATTAAGGAATGGGAAGCGTGGTCAGAAAATAGAAACGGAAAATCAGTAACACCCCCATGGATGAGGCAAAGGCATCGGGCATAATAAGGCAGCTCATTAACTTACCTGAAGCAAAGGAGTAGACTTTAGGTGTGGGAGGGAATGAAAGCAGAGAGAACAGTTCGGGGAAATGGCAGGCAGAAAACCCAGCCTTGGAAAGGGTCACGATGGGAGGAACGCCCTCGTTTATTGTGCTATTATTTAGATAATTTCTTTCAGAGTACAGCACTCTCCTATTTCAAGATCATCTTTTCTCTCCAGTGACAGGTGAGCAGCCACAGAAATAAAGCAGCAATGACTCTTCACCCGCCCTCCTGTGCGCCTGGCTGGAAGAGCCCGGGCAGCATAAAGGACATGTGACATTGCCTTTGTCCTCACAGGGCAGGTTTTTGTACCCTGCAGGGCTCCCATATTCCATAAAGATACACCTCTTGATTTATGCATTCTTCCTCTATTTTAACCCTCAGAAAACGGATTCAAGATAAATAGGCGACAAGGACATGTCATTTTAAAAAGTTAAAAAGATGATACACATCTTTTCGTTTCTTTAACTGGAGTTCTTAGACACCATCACCCTAATTCAATAACCACTAAGCATTTAACAGCTGAAGAAAGAACACAGAGGCAAAACTAACCAGGGTGAGAAAGAAAGAAAATGAAATAAACTGACTCCAGTGACCATGCTTCAATTTGAATATTTTCTGAAGCTAATGGAACATCTTTTGCCTGAAAAATTGGCTACTAAGTATGCTGAAGAAAGAGAAGGAAAATAAGAGTTAGTGCAGGAGTGAGAAAAGGTAGCAGAGCAAAAAGAACTCACCACCCCTCTGTGAAGAAACGCACCCAACAAATTCAATTCTATCAAATTAAGAGAAAAAGGAAAAGACTGCTCAGGCATTTGATGTACGTTGGTACATTCTTGACACAGGTGTACTTTTAGACAGTAGAGAGAGAGGGGAAGAAAAAAACAACGACAGAAATGTAATAATTTAGACTGTGGTCTCCAAAGAGCAAAGTGAAAAAAAAGTATAGACTTTTAATCTGAAAAATGGAATATTTAGTTGATATGAATTTGCAATAGGCTCATGGTACTATAACTGTCTCAATTACAATCAGAATATGGAGAAACTCTAAAAGTAGAGAGGAGGAATATGATGCCTGATGTTTTAAACTTTTCTGGGTCTATAGAATTTGAGCAAAGGAAAAAAAATTCAGTACTGATTCATAGTTAAAACTTCCTTAGTAGATAAAAATTATTGCTCTGGGTCATAAAAGCTAGGTTTGGGATAATAGAAGAGATTAGCTATGGAAATGCAGAAAGCCATCATATTTTTCCCTTATGATAAACCCTGCTTTTCATTGAAATGATGGAAAAGAGATAAATTTCAAGAAACCAAAAGTCATATAATTAGTTAGTCATTAACCATGTGCTTTTCTCCTAAATTAATGAGAACATCTATGTTTATTTTCTTACGAGAACCTACTTCACTTTTTCTCCTAAAACATATGATTTTCTCTTTTTTTTTATTACAGGTATTAAAGAACTTAGAATTACATTTAAAGCATTTTCACCTTCATAAAAATATACTGCTTCGTAGGCTAAAAGGTAAATTGGAGCAAAATTTGCCTTACATAAAACCACTTATGCTACTGTTCTTATTCTACATGTCTTGATTAAAACCAGGGCAGTATTCTATGGTCTTTCTGTACCATTTTCCTCCTTTGGAATTCTGATTGAGCTTTTAACTTATTTTGAAAAATTCATTGTGTTTGAATCACCATGGGCTACCTCTTCAAGACTGCATATAAATAGTAAATAACAACCAGGCACTGAGGGGAAAACCAAAAACTTCATGTTTTATATGGTCCCACATTAAAGTATCATTAGCAGTAGTCTATGGAATATAACTTGTGCAAGAAAAAAGCATTATAATGTTCTTTTTTTCCCACTGAAGATAAGAGTTTTGTGAGTTCTATGCTCCTCTTTTGCCCCAAAGCACACAAGATTTAGAGGACTGTGTGACATCAGCAAGAGCAGTATTGTTCTTTGCTAGAGGTAGAGAATTTCATAGCCAGATAAGAACCTAGAAACTGAAACATGAAAGAAAGGGGTACCTGAAACATTTTGAGGGAGCAGCTCACTAAAAAGCCATCTAAAGAGAAAATATCAGTGTAGTAAAGGACTCAATCACACACAGTATTGTGAATTTCCTGATCAGAACTAATTTTACAAGACAAGTTCTGGCTGCCTTTGCACAGTTGCCAGCCTTTCACGATCAGAAACCTACTTTTTCCATTGAACTCATTTAAGTTTTCTAAGTATGTGAATAGATTCTCTTAAATTTTAATTTGCATAATTGTTTCTTTGAATGTTTAAATCATTGTACTTGCAGACACATCATGTCAGATACAAACACTGGTTGACTGTGACAATTCTTATGCAGTGTGCAGTAGAAATGCCAAAGAAAAGATTTGTCTGCAAAATGCTATTATCACAGAGAAGAACCTTAAGTTATATCAGCTTGGGGTCTTAATGAGTGTGCAAAAAAAAAAAAAGGAAGCATTACTTAAGTTAGGGTAATCATTCTGAATCCTGCTTGATTAACTGTCCAAAGATATTGATATTCAGATCTCAACCCAGAAACTTTTATTCAGTTGGGTTTAATATGCACTAAAACACTAATCGACAATAGAGATGAATTATAGGTATTGTCCTTTTTATTGTTAAATAAAATAAAAATAGTTCTCAAGGTAATAGTATAAGATATAGTATGACATTTTAGTATTTTGGCTACTCCAAGTAAAAGAATCTGCTCTGCTCTTTTAATTACTGGTTAAAATTAACCATACTACATTATCCTATATTTAAGAAGACATTAAGTAATTTCATTTAACCAGATCAAATGGATTTAATGCACATTTACTATAAGACTAAATAAGAATATTTTTGTTTAGTTATAAGAAGACACTATTAGAATATAACAATCTACCACTTTCAAAGCTAGATGTCAATGTCATTGCGATCTAAACTTATTCACTCGTTTACGTGGAGTACCAGCATATATTTTTACAAATAAATAATAATACATGATAAAAGAAATATTTAAAGGTTTCTAAATTCAAGGAATTTGAAATATGATGTGCTTGAAAAAGGATTAGCGCTGTGCAAATGAAAGACCTGGCTGTGACCATTTAAGTTGTTGATGAGTACTTTTCTTACATTTTCTGCTTTTTCTTCAGATTTAGCTCTGCAGATATTTACTAGCATATTGAGAGGCATGTTAATCTTCTGACCTGTTCATTCTTTGTTTGAGGGGGTAGAAATTGTTTTTATATTTCCTCAAAAAGAAACCTCTGTCCCTGAGGACCTTGACACATCAAACCACATCATTTCCAGACCGGGTCATATTTGAAGGGCTGTGTGGGCACAATATAGCATCAACAAAAATAGGCTGAAGTTCTCCTAAATCCCAGTCACTGTAACTTTCAGTGACAGATTCATGCTGCTCCTAATCAATTTCACACCAGGGAGATACACACAGTGGAAACATGCAGATCGGGAACTGCACAAAAGATGCTTAGAAAATGTCTGAAAACCAGAGCTTTCCAACATCACCTCTCTGTGCCAAAAAGGCAAAAACATATGCTTCCCCCCGTCCTTTTTTAAGTAGAGAAATTAGCTCATGTTAGACTGATGTCTTCTCATAGATCTGTGTCACTGGGTGATGATATAGAGGTTGGCATTTCTAAGGATAGTCGGAGAAGAAGCATCAGTCAATGCTTCTTATTTCTCAGGTAAATTTTTTTTAAAAACAGCTTTCTTTCCAGTTTTCTTCTTTTTTAAATTTAGTTTTCAGAATTAAGAATCAACTTTCTGAATTATTGTCACTCTTAGCCTAAACTTATTTTGCTAATTTTCAGCTTCTGATAAAGAGATGTAAGAAAGAGGTAAAATCTCGTATTTCACAACCCAATAGATTTGCGGCCACTGGATCTGCAGAATTAGTGGATTAATTTCAGGTGACTTTTTAGTGGAATTAATGAAAGTATTGGATCAAATTTGTGTAACATAGAGAAGTAAATTTCTTTGTCAGCTTCATTTACATCAACATTCACTAAAAGTCTTCAAACCTTTTAGTCATAATTAAAATATAGCATTTGGTATGTCCTTAATATTTTAGATAATCGAAAAAAGAGAAGTCTAGAGACAAAAGATTCAATATTTTTCAGGTGACTTTTTAGTGGAATTAATGAAAGTATTGGATCAAATTAGTTTCCATGCATAACAACAGTCTGAAGATTCATTTTGCAGGATAAAGGAAGGTGAATGATTGTCTAAGAGGTGAATCTGGAATTAGTGCCAAATGTAATCTCTACAGCACAAGAAAAACAGAGTTGAGTAGCCCGCATGATCCAATATTTTTATTAAGATGCAACAGTAAAACAGGAAATCTGTATTTCAATATAAATTATAATAAACGTCATCCGGCTAAGTTGCCTCCATTTAAAAAATAATGCAATTGCTGGACATGGTGGCTCACACCTGTAATCCCAGGACTTCAGGACACAGAGGCGAGAGGATTGCCTGAGTCCAGGCATTGGAGACCAGCCTGGGCAACTTGACAGACCTTGTCTCTTCAATAAATTAAAAAAAAATTAGCTGGACATGGTGGCACATGCCTGTGGCTCCAGCTACTTGGAAGGCTGAGGTGGAAGATCACCTGAGCCCAGCAGGTCAAGTCTGCGGTGGCCGTGAGCATGCCACTGCACTCCAGCCTGAGTGACAGAGTGAGACTCCTACTCAAAAAAAGAAAAGTAATGAAATTAAAAGCCAGTCTCAATTATTTTTTTATGTGGTTTGATTTTCTTGGACTAACTGTCTCCATCAAATAAATAAACAACAATTTAATTATTCAACATAAGAGAGCATAACAAGTGTATATAGAGTGATGAATATGGCATGATTAAGAAATAACTCCATATATTTATCCAGGAAATACCAGTGAGTTACTACAGTAATTGCCAAAGGAAAGAAAAATCTCTTTCCACCATATGTCAGACTCTACACATCAGACTACACTTGATCAAACAGATACTACAACTAAGTGTGAGACCTCAGCGTAATGGACTAGGAGTAGATGAGAATATACCTTTCTTTCTTCCATGGAACTTTACCTGAGGTTACAGTCTATATTTATTCCTTGAAGATTATACTGATTGTTTGCAGAAGCAAGTCAATAACAATTGGAAATATATCCTCTTTCCTATTGCCCCCAAAACATTACCCTCCCTTATGAAAGAATGATTTTTCTAATGCCTCCCTCTGTATCTTCTTTTAGAATATATCAGCTATACACATTTCTTATTTCTTTCCAATATATTTTAAGGGTTGCCAGTGTTTTGTATCCTGCATTCCAGTGCCTTACCCTGTTCATCTGGTCAGTGGAATGATTTCCAGACTCATATCTCACAGCAACTGTAAATAAGTTCCTACTGCTGGAGACAGGAAAGTGTTGGAAATACAGGAAATATTTTTCCTTGAAATCAGGAAAGCGTTCCACACATTTCATAGGATTTCATGGGAGTGTCTTAAATTGGACACCCCTAGGTAGTCTTTCTGTAAAGTTAGCAACAATTTATCTTGAAAATACTTCAGATTCAGCTTAAAGTAACTGTCAGTTACTTTGTTTTTGTTTTATATCAACTAAAAGAAAAGCGAATTCGTGGAATCAAAAATTGTCTTGACCTACAGATTAGTCAATCAATTAATTTAAGCAAAACTTAAAGTATATCCTAAATTCTGCAAGTACAAAACTTTGGGACAATTAATTCAAAAACCAATATCACTCTGTCACCATTTTTTGTACTTACTACAAAGAAAGTTGCATTTCATCTCAACAATTTTATAAATAAACAAAATGTCCCCTTTTATGCTAAAATCTGGACAGACACAGAGAAACAGGACTTGCTTATGAACTACTACTGATTTACAGTCTATTTACAGAAATATTAATTGCCAAATCAAAGGAATTACTTTTATTCAATGAATGTGAGTTCTTGAAGAGCTATGTTAGAAGATAAAATTTTAAAACAAAGTAACAGTTCTGGCTTTCTTTCTCTTTATTTGAAAGAATGGTGAGTGGGAAGAGGCTTCAGACTGGTAGACTAAATGACTGAGAGTTGTCCAACTGAACAAGTCACTTCTCCAAGCTACTTGTGGATTCCATAAGCAGAATGTAGCTTCCTAGCATAGAACACTTATTAAAGACCCTTATTTTATTTTATTTTATTTCGTTTCATTTGTTATTCTATTCACTGGAGAGTAAGGGCATCTTCAGCAATTTTCTGGAGGCTTCCAATAAATGATCTGAATTTTTATTTAAATAACATACACAGCAAATTGTGTTACAGACAATTTGAGTAAGAAACACTTTGTGACTCTAAAGTGTTAAAATACACAATAAATTCTCGACTTGAGAATAGTATGTTTAGGGACATTGATCTTAAGTACTGTTAATGGAAGTGTTATCTAAATCTCATTCATGTAATGAAAATTTCCCCAGCTGTTAAACCACTGAATCTTCTGTCATTTTGATATAGAGGTTAGACAACAAAATGGATTGCCTTGTCCATCAAAATGTGCTGGAAGAGAATATCCTAGTCACATTTGGGAGAGGAATGACACTGAAATATGGGGTAAAGGTCATAAGGAATTTGATGAATGCAGGAAAACACTAATCATTTGTGAAGGGGAGAGAATAAGGGGAATTTGATACTAAAGGTGCTGCTAGAATTCTAAGGGAAAAGTAATGTAATGTCGAACTCTAAAATACCTACGTCATGACATTTGTTGAACAAGAGATGGTAACTGTGAATTGGGATGGGGGAGTATTTTATTCAATATTCATTTAAAAACACCTGAACATTGCCTAGATTCAAAAGCTGATCTGCCTGATTTCTATGATGATTGCCTGTGAGCTTTATGTGATAGCTGTTGCTGTTGTTTTGGATTTCAACTTCATTATTTAACTGTTGCTAGAGTTTTGTTCTCACAACAACAAATAATTGATAACGATGAACTTTTTTAGAAGCATCATGTCTCTGTGTTCCAGGAAACTAAAGGCAGAATTAGAAAACATATATTTGTTTTTTCATATTTTTTACAGAAACATAACATGTCAATTTTGTCACCACATAGAGGTTTAAATCATATCTAGATATCATTAGCAGAATTTATTTAAGCACTATGGAAATTAAAATATTGAAAACAATCCATGAGATCTTGTTCAACCGCTTTTGTTTATGATTTAAGGTTTTTGTTTTGTTTTGTGTTAGTATAGAAACCGTACTTCTGAAAAGATGAAGGGACTTACCCAAAAGTGTACCTATGTAAAGTAGTAAAAAAAAAAACACCTAAAATACAGGTATCTTCCCTTAATAAAGAATAAGAATCATCTTTTCACTATACTTTGCTTCCTCCCTTATATGTATATTAATATAACTTCCTTCACAGTCTCTTTGTGTAAATATGAAGATGTTTCTTTAATTTTCCAATTTAATGTTTGAGTATCCACCGCTTTTACTAGCAAAAATACTATTTTCTTCCAGATGCTCTCTTTCCCCTTCTACACACACTCTTTAATTGTCCAAAAACCCTTAGGGGTTTGCTTTGTCCAAAGGAGGCCTACCCTTCTTTCCAATTACAGAAATAGAAAGAGATGTCTCGACTGAGTTACCTAGTACTGCTTTTGCCCCTCTCAGCCAGGCAGAGTCATTGCTGAAGACAACATGTCCTCTCTCATGGAGACTCACCTACTGCAAAGCACCTGTCCAAGTCCCTGTACATCCAACCATGGGTAACTACCATTGTTTTCCAAAGTCGTGCCTCCTTTGGTTCATTGATAACATATTCAGTCACTGCTTCCCACATTGCACAATGTACAGTTTGAAAGACAGTGGCGGGCAGTGAGACTCAACACCCGTTAAGGCCAAGAGATTTAATGAGGCGAGCGTGGTGGTTACAGAACCTGAGAAACAGGCTGCAGCGTGGAGGCAGAGGTGTGGCAGGTTTTATAGAAATTTAAAGCGACCTGTCGGTTACCTATTGGTCAGCAGGTGAGGCATTTTGGGGATGGGCAGGGGCTTTTGCGGGCGCGGGAACGATGGGCTTTGTTGTGGAAGAAGAACCCGGAAAGCCTTGTCCGAACCTCCATTTAGTTTGTCCGGGCGCCTTCTTAGGAAGGAGTGCCAGTTTAGGTGGGGGCCACGCCTAGGCTTAGCCTTTGGAGGGGGCGGGTTCCTCGTCGTGGCTGGCTGGGGCCTTTCACGGTTGACCCTTGAACAACACGCATTTGAACTACATGGATCCACTTACCCGTAGATTTTGTTTTCCTCTCTCTGCCACCCTGAGACAGCAAGAACAATCTCTCCTCTTCCTCCTCCTTCTCAGCCTACTCAATGGGAAGACAATAAAGATGAAGACCCTTATAATGATCCATTTCTGCTTAATAAATAGTATATATGTTTTACCTTTCTTATAATTTTCTTTATAACATTGCCCTTTCTGAGCTTACTTTATTGTAAGAATGCAGTATGTAATGCATAAAACATACAAAATATTTGTTAACTGACCGTTTATTGGGAAAGGTTCACATCAACAGTAAACTATTAGTAGTTAAGTTTTGGCAGAATCAAGAGTTAAACTCTGATTTTTTTAACAGTGCAGGAGTCAGTGCCCTTAACCCTACATTGTTCAAGGGTCAGCTGTACTTTCACCTTTCGTGCTGTGAGTAATTCAATGACACCAACAGTGTCACTGCACTTTCTTTTTTCAGACAATGAGTGGCAGGATTTGCACTTTCACAGTAACTTTTGTATAGGAAAGGAAAAGTAAATACCATTACTACAGTGTGAGTATATAAAAATGGTGGCATTAAAATATATCTGAATATTCATTTCAATGCTAGGAAAAGTTGATCCTGAAATTCACTTATTTTTAAACATAAGACATAAAGCAAATTAAGTTCAGAAAAACAATAGTGCTACAAAAAAAAAAAATTAGGTAATTGTGTTTAAAGACTGTGTATGCTGATAAACATAACCACAAATAGTTCTCCCAAAAAGCAAAACCCCTGGGTATCTGTATTTACCATGGTCCCTCAGTCCATACCTCCTCTTCTTTTTTTGGGGGGGGGTTGGAGTCTCACTCTGTCGCCCAGACTGGAGTGCAGTGGCCGCTCCTGGCCACCGCAGCCTCGACCTGCTGGGCTCCGGCGATCCTTCCGCCTCAGCCTTCCGAGTAGCTGGAATTACAGGCGCACGCTACCAAGCCCGGCTGATTTTTTGATTTATTGTAGAGATGAGGTCTTACTGCCCAGGCGGGTCTTGAACTCGCGGGCTCAGGCACCTCCCCTTCTTTTTTAGTGAGTTTTCTCTTGAGATTCTTGTGGTTTTTTCTTCCAAAATCTTAGTTATTATAAACATAATGATCTAGAGTCTGCTCAAGCCGGTCTATTGCATCAGGACTTAAAATTTCAGGTAATTCTATTTGAGTATCTTTGTGGCAAACATGAAGATTCAAAGACACATCCCCTTTTGAGGAAGGACTTACTTGCCAACCACAAGAGTGCAGTCAGTGGGCGACTCCAGCTTCAGCTCCTTCAGGAACTGTCTTAGCTGCAGAAAACCACCTTGCTCAAGTGCACACCTCCTTAAAGCAGCTCATATTCAGTGACTAAGTGAAGCAGAAGTATAAAGAGCAGGACATTTTTGATGATACAAATGGGAGCTGTTTAGTCCAGAACTTCCAGCTGAGTTGGTAGAGACTTTGTCAGTCTGGCACAGAAGTTAACATTCTTCTGTTTCCCAATCCTTCTTCCTGTTATAAGCATTCATTCCTAATAAATATTTTGCACTCCAGCTCCATCTCCACATCTTATTCTAAAGACTCCAACTTGTGTTAGTTTTGCATTCTTCTGTCCCAGAGAAAAATGCCTTATACAAATTGATCTGAGATCTCTTCTCTGGAATTGTATACAGAAATGATCAATGTCTGGGGACTTCCTTATTAGCTCACAAAGGGTTGCCTTTTAGTCTCTCCTCTGGAAACCAGTGAGCTGTATCTATGAGAAGAAATTCAAGTGACTGTCCTCTGAGCACAATATATCTACTCCAATGACTTGCGATGTCTGATTATGCAGAAAAATAGTTGCCAGCATTTCATTTAATTCCAGATCATCGGATACTCCATTAAATATAATATAAAATTAAGTCACTGTGTTTTGATGGGCCATGGTAATAAAAAATGAAATTACCAAAAATATATTGCCTCAAACCATATGTTGATCAAAATAGCATTTTTTAATGAGTGCCTACTATATGACAAATATCTTACCTACATTATGATATTTATTTATGAAGCCTAGAGAGATGAAGAAGCTTGTTCAATTAATACATAATCCAAGCCGGGCTCGGTAGCTCAGCCTATAAACCCGCACCTTTGGGAGGCTGAGGTGAGTGGATTGCCTGAGCCCGCAGGTTCAAGACCCCCCTGGGCAGCTTGGCGAGACCTCATCTCTATAATAAATCAAAAATTAGCCGGGTGTGGTAGCGCGCGCCTGTAGTTCCAGCTACTTGGAAGGCTGAGGTGGAAGGATCACCGGAGTCCAGCAGGTTGAGGCTGCAGTGGCCGGGAGCGGCCACTGCACTCCAGTCTGGGTGACAGAGTGAGACTCCAACTCAAAAAAAAAAATACATAATCCAGCCTGGAGGGATAGGGGAAGTGGGAAGATGCTAGTCGAAAGGAAAAAACTTTCGATTGGAAGATAAATAAATTTGGGGGATCTAATGTAGAACATGATTACTATAGTTTACAATATTGTATTATTTACTTGAAATTTGCTAACAAAGCACATCTTAAGTGTTATCAATACACATGCCCACAAAATGGTAACTGTGTCTGGTGAACAATGTGTGAAGTAATTTGATTGTGGTCATCATTACACAATGTATATGTATACCAAATCATCAAGTTGTACATCTTGAATATGTATAATTTTTATCTGTCAATTATACCTCAATAAAGCTGCAGGAAAAAGAACCTGAACCCTGCCAACTCATATTGTGGGTAACTAAAGGGGAATTATTTTTATTCTTTGAACATAGGCACACCTTATGTCTAGAGTAAAAGTAACTAGATGATTCTCTTTTTAGATTCTTTTTTTATTCTGTCCAGAACTCTTTTCCTCAAATGTCCTAAAATGCTCTCTTGAACCATGGAAGGACCCCTTAAAATGTTGTCAATCTAGTATATTTCAGAGAAAGACTTCCTCAAAGACATGTTGTTTGACTTGAATTAGAGAGTGTCACAGTGGCCAGATGGAAAGCTCAATTTACACTTAATTTTGTTTTCACTGATTTATCAACTATTCCATTGACAAAGAGAGGTGCGACTTCATGGAGTGAGAAAATGCTATTTTCTGCTCATAGTAGCATTAAAAAAAAAAAATCAAACCATAGCATGTTCAAAGTTAGTGTTTGACAAATGTTTTTAATCATGGCTGCCTACCTTCTGAGCACCTCCCGCCCCCAGTTCTGGCAGTTTGCAGAAGTTGAATTCTGTTTGTAGTTCATTAGATGACAATCTGCATAAGGAAAAAACAAATCCTTCTTCTGGGTTGTTTCTGGAATGTGAAAACAGACAGTTCTATACAGTGTGCTTAAACCCTTAGAATAACTTTTCAAATTTTGCATTATCTTCCTTCCTTTCTCTTATTTCTCTAAATAGAGGCAGTAGGGACAGTTCAAAATTAATACCAGGAAAATAGGGAAAAACATATCCAGTTGTTCAAAAAAAAAGCAAGTAATTCTTTAGAAAAAAATGTACAAGTTGTTGAAGTTTTCATCTTTACATAGTGTTGGAGATTCTGTGGTTGGGGAAAGGAACTAACTTTTATTCAAAATGTGCTATGTACCAATAGATATAAGTTGTGTGCATTTTACAAATAAGAAAATCCATTTAAAAGCTTAAATATCTTGCCTGCATCTTTATAGGTATAAAATGATAGACTAAGAATTAAACTTCAGTCTCTCTAGTTTCAAAAACAGAAGCTAAGACAAAGAAAAGTCAAAACTTTTGAAACTGGTGAAGGAGTTCTTGTTTCAACTAGTAAAAATCTGTGTGACTCTCCTGGAACATCAAGGTTTACAGTAGGAAAGGTTAAGAAATATCTAGAGTGTGACTTGAATTTACTTCGTGACGCCATTTCCTAGATTGATGTTCTGCATTATCATTTAATTACATATACAATAAATATATGAACTGAGATCTTTATTCTTTTTATAGGAGAAGGTAGCATGTTGATCGTAAACGCTCAGGTTTTAGAAAATTGAATTTTAGAAGTATGGTGGCAGTAGTAAAAACATAAACTCGAGATCTTCCTACACCCACACATATAAAACAGAAAGAGGAACTAGGTAGCAAAGTCACACACCCAGGGGCAACATTCACATTAAAACTGGGTGCAAAGATATCTACAGAAACCCCACAATGCAGGTGGTTAGGGATAAACCATCAACAGCAACTAAACCATTAGCAGCCACTGTATGAAGGGAACCAGTGTACCAGATAGATCATGGGAAAATAGAATCCCTGAGGGCCAATGAATATTACTGGAAAGCAGAAAGCGGGTCAGTCTGAAAACAACAGCAACAATGTGGGTAATTTTCCTTGTTTTAAATGACAGAAAAAGTCTGAAGGAATTGGAGTTTAGACCAATATACATTTGGAAACATGCTAGCAAGGGGTGCGTCCAGGCAGGGACCCATAGTAAACAGAAACTGCTAGAAATAGTTTTAAAATTCAAGCAGAATAAGGAAGCTAAGAAAAAGAAAAGTCAAAACTAAAGCTTGACAGGGTCTGGAAATATCAGAAGAAAAACCTGCATATTTTTAACTCTATTTTAAAACAATAAAAAGAGTCATCAATGAAATTGGAAATATGACTTGTTTAACTTCAGCATCCCACTAAAAGGTAAGGAAAATGAAATTTACATCAATAAACAAGAAACGCTTAAGCAAAAGCCCAAACAATGTGTAGGCAAAATCCCATGTAAATTGCCATAAGGAAAAAGAAAAAATAGTAGAATACTCTCCTTGTCAGCAATAAAAAGGAACCAAGAAAACTTACTCAAAAACTGCTCAAAACTGTAATGCATTAATTACATGGAAGAACAATACACATCAGAATTAGAAACAATACTTAAAAATTAGAAAGGCAAAAATTAGAAAAAAATTTGATATTAGAAATAAAAAGTAAACTGGGAGGAAGTCAAACAATAAGAAACACATCAGAATATTTACTAAGAATAACATAAAAAGAAATATATGAAAGAGATGCAAAAAAATATAGATAGCAGGTAATTTTTTAATTGACTAATAATTAGAGATGTTTAAAGATATTAAAATATTTAAGATATTTGCATATTAAATATTGAATAGGTAATAAATTTTTAGTCATAGCATGTCATTTATTGGAAAGTATAAATATATAAGTATAGAAGCTAGGTAAAGAAAATTCAACCTACAGATATTAATAATAAAAAACTCTGAATAAAAAAAGCTTTCTAAAATTTACAAAAACAAAATTTTAAAAGGATTATAAAATAAATGAAGCAAAATCCCAGTACATTTGAATTGGAAATATCAGTATTAAATTGCAAGATATTTTAACTGTGTCTCAGTTCTATACATAAAAAAACTTGGGAAAAATAATCTCTCAGTTGCAATCTAGGCCCAAGTAGAAATCTTCAAATGCCGTATCCCATGAAAAAAGGCAAGACTTTTGAGAAATGACTAATTCTAAATATTGAGAAAGAAATACACAAGAAGAGTCTAGAACATCTTGTCATATGACAAGATTGCAGACTGGGCAATTTGAGCTTCAATAGGATTAAGAATATACAATAGATTGAAACACATTAAATATATTTAAAAACTAGACAAATAAAGGAAAAAGTAAAGCATTTATTCTTGCTTTTCTATATGAGCTATAATACTTGGTAACCACATACTGGGTAAATTTCTCCTTTTAAAATTATTTCAGGAAATGTGTAAAAAGAGATAATAAAATACTAGTATCTGTAACCTCCAGTGAATTAATGAGATAGGCACTGAGAATCAATGGATGTGAACACAAAACAAAAGTAAAACCTAGATATTACATGCTTCCTGATTAAAAAAAAAGCACATTCCCCCTAAAGCCTAGCCTAAGGGATCAAATCTGAGCTTGAACAAGCAAGCGTCTGGATTCAGTGATCAACGGACAAAAAATAAAGGACAAGCCGGGCTCGGTGGCTCAGCCTGTAATCCTGCGCCTTTGGGAGGCCGAGGTGAGTGAATTGCCTGAGCCCGCGGGTTCGAGACCCGCCTGGGCAGTGAGACCTCATCTCTACAATAAAAAAAAAAAAAAAAAATCAGCCGGGCGTGGTGGCACATGACTGTAATTCTGGCTACTCGGAAGGCTGAGGTGGAAGGATCGCTGGAGCCCAGCAGGTCAAGGCTGCGGTGACCAGGAGCGGTCACTGCACTCCAGTCTGGGCAACAGAGTGAGACTCCAACTCAAAAAAAAAAAAAAAGGACAGAGCAATGGTTTGAATAGCGTCATGAGTATGAAACCAGCAAACTGGACTGCAGGAAACACTACAGATAAAATGGCATAAGCTGTTTAGCAAGTAAATCTTAAAGAAAGAAAAGTGTATTTTGTATATTAAATGAGACATCAATGACATATTGAGCTTAAAAAAATTAAAAAGCTGAGCATTAATTTAGAGGTGGTTATTTGGCTAATTAAATCACACAGAAATGCAAAGTGGTTGCTATTAACGTCAGGATAGGTCTTGTTTTGGGAGAGGAAGAGGAACTTCTGAAGCACGTTGTAAACATCTATTTCTTAATCTGGGAGGCAGTTACTAAAGTGTTCACTGTATAACATTTTAATCAGTTATTAATTCTTAATAAATGATTTTCTGTCATTGTTTTATTTTATGATAATAAGGTGCACAAAACACACAAACAACGGAAATTACAGAGTAAAACGAATCTGAATCCATATCTCAACCCACCAGTTTTATCTGTGAAACTGGCACATTTGTGTCTGAGTATTAGTTTTCTCTTAAAATAAATGTGGTCCGGATATGGTGGCTCTAACCTGTAATCCCAGCACTTTGGGAGGCCGAAGTGAGAGAAGTGCCTGAGTCCACAGGTCTGAGAACAGCCTGGGCAACTTGATGAGACCTCGTCTCTACAATAAATCAACAAATTAGCGGGGCATGGTGGCGTGTGCCTACAGTTCCGGCTACTTGGAAGACTGAGGCAGAAGGATCGCTGGAGCCCAGCAGGTTGAGGGTGCGGTGGCCGTGATTGTGCCACTGCACTCCAGCCTGGACAAAGAGTGAGACACCAATTAAATAAATAAATAAATTTTTGTTTAAAAAAGAACACCCACTCCCTAGAGTTGTCCTAAGACTGAAAGGCAATGATCTATACAAAGAGATCAGCCCCGAGTGGCCACTCTGTTGATAGTTCTTGTTTTGCTTTGACATTGCATTGTTTCCACCACATAATCCTAGTAATTTTAATAACTGGATAATAATTTTAGTTATGTAAAAAAAAATGCATGTTTCTGAAGATTTATTCTGAATAACAAGAATGTGTCCTTCCACACTGCCTCTGAATCCTGATAGCAGCGATTAGTGTCCTCGCCCGAGGGACTGGTTCCTATTCACACCTCAAATCCCACAGCACTTTATTACAGATCAGTGCCTCTTAATTCTGGTTAAAAATAACAGTGATGATTAATATTTGGGGGGGAAATAGGCAATAATTAAGTTTTTAGTGATGGCATGTCATTTATCATAAAATTGAGTAGGTACTCAATATATTTTTTAAATGATTGATGATGTAGAGTTGACTTTAATAGCCTCTTAGTAATGATGGAAACAATCTGATATAGAAGGTGATGTCAACATAAATGTCAAAATTGGGGG
This sequence comes from Carlito syrichta, assembly GCF_000164805.1. Taxonomy (NCBI): domain Eukaryota; kingdom Metazoa; phylum Chordata; class Mammalia; order Primates; family Tarsiidae; genus Carlito; species Carlito syrichta. The sequence continues at coordinate 796,756 of NW_007253556.1, read as the reverse complement.
AAGTTTTCTGGAATAGGTACTTTAAAGTAGGAAGATAAGAGGAGGGAATATAGTTTTGTGGGGAAAGACCCAGTTCACATTTCTTTTTCTTCTTCTTCTTTTCTAATAATTCAAAAATATGTCTATTCAGTGAGATGCGTTAGATATAAGATACAACTAAATAACAAGAGATTCTCTTATTTATTAATAATCTTTTAAAGTGCTGTAGATCAATTAGAAGAATATAATTCCCTGTGAGCGTCTTTTCTGAATTGTTGGTTCCATTGAAAATGCTTACTTTAAATATAAATGATGGTCATACTTCTTTTTTTTTTTTTTTTGAGTTGGAGTCTCACTCTTGTCGCCCAGGCTGGAGTGCAGCAGCACACTCACGGCCACCGCAGCCTCCACCTGCTGGACTAAGGCGATCCTTCCACCTCAGCCTTCCAAGTAGCAGAACTACAGACTCACGCCACCACGTCTGGCTAGTTTTTGTGGTTTATTGTAGAGACAAGCTCTCACCAAGTTGCCCAGGCTGGTCTCGAACCCACGGACTCAGGCAATCCTCTCACCTTGGCCTCCTAAAGTTCTGGGATTAAAGGCTGAGCCTCCATGCCCGGCCGAAGGTCATACTTCAATAATAACGAACAGTTATTATTTGTTATCTACTGGGCTAAGTGTTTTTCATTTATTAATTTATTTAATCCTTGCCATGATTCTGTGAGATGGGTACATCTCCATCTTCCAGACAAACAAATTGTCTCACAGAAGTGGCTAATTCGTGAAATAAAGTCCACACATCTAGTACAAGGAGGAGTTGCAAATTCAAACTTTGGCCTGACTCTAAAACTGTAACGCTTAACAAGGTGATCTCTAAAATCCCTTTCAATGCTAACAGTCAATGATTAATGAAATCTCTTCTCCAAATGAATTTTCACTGATGTATTAACCTGGCAGTCCCCTCCAGTGCCACATATATTCTTTGTTTATGTCCTTCACTTGTGTCAGTATCTGAAATCTTCACTCATTCTAGGAGCACAGAACCCAGGATAAGGTCCTCACCCATAACAAGAGCATGCCACTGTCAATAGAAAATGAGAATTTGAAGATCAAATTTGCTTTATACCTAGAAACCTTTCTCAAGCCCTATTCTATTTCTGGGAATCAGGCCCCTAATACTGAACTTTAGTGTAATTCTTTATATTGTTTACTTAAAGGAAATGAAACACAAACCATGTTGCTGAAAGAAAGAACAACAATTATGGTTTAAATTAGGCACAGGCTTATCAGCTCCTGCAACTTCTTGTAATGAAAAATAACCCAGAGGACATTGTCATGTAATATTAGGATAACAGATTTTGAGCAAATGACATGTTTACATTGCATGACAGAACTGTTTGAATTTCTTCATTATTTTTTGCATAGCATTTTTGAACTTATCTGGAATTATCCAATCCAGTTTATCAGAAGACCTCATGTTTGCCTGCTCCTTTGTAACAAAACCCTTATTTTCTGAGGTCAGGTCCTCATTACCACATGCATGAACTTTTGTATTCTCCCAGATAATAGACCTTCTTCCAATCTAATTTTTCCCTGATCCATCTAACTCATTACTGCCAGATTTATCTTCCTGAGAAGCTGCTCTAATTATGTCACCTATCTAGTGTAAAAATATATAAAGCATCTTCTGCTTATTAAACAAAACTCAAAAATTGTTAATAGGGACTTTGTATTAACCTGATTTGGCTCTAAATTTCTCTTTTCAGCTTTGTTTTCTTGATCATCCTCACACAACATAAGGCAAATCTTCTGTGAAATCTAACTCAAAGCTGCTGCCAACCTTCCCTGGGTGATTATTTCTCCACAATCTAACATTCTGTGCATCTCTCAAGACCTTGTTCAGTGGTTCCAACTTGGCTGCATATAGGAAAACCTCTGAAAATACTCCAAAAAAAGTATTGATCCCTTGACTCACCAGTGTATCCTAACCTTCTAATCCTGTGGCCTGTCATACTTGGACGTATGCTGACTTGGGTGTTTTGGTTCTGAACTTGAACCTAGATGATGCAGGAGCAGCAATAGGCTATAGAAAGCAGGCAAAAACTTCAACAATGAGCCCGAAGAAGAGCAATTGTCAAGTTGTTCTTGACTGTGGACAGGAGAGCACACATACAACAGACCATATCACTGAAAAGTAATACTAACGACAAACTTTCTTGCCTTGGCCTGAGAAGAAAAAAATATATACTAAAAAATAAAAATAACAGAGCATTATTTTTAGGCCCCCAAAATATAACTTTTTTAAAGCTAGTCAACCAAAGAGCTACTACAGGGTAGTAACAGTCAACCCTTGAGGTCCAGTACCTTGTATAAATGATTCTTTAAATGTAATTTTAAGAGAAACAATTCCCTATTTTCTCAAGTCTTACAGTTTATTTTTTAATAGAAAATATATGAGAACTTTGTGAAAGAAAAATATTCACTTCCAAGGCATTAGGTAATTCTGGTTGCTTCCAAAGTAAGTTGTGTGAAATAAGGTAGAAGGGAACTAATATGTCCTTGGAACCCTTTGAGATTTTTTAGAAGTAGAAGGTAAAATAACACTGCTGTGAAGCCCCCAGCTCAAGGCATCTTGAGCGTGACATGGCTTTAATAATGTATTACAAAACCATGGTGTCGGCCTAGGAGGAGCAATCGGGGGCATTTTATTAAGTGAGAAAAGAAGATTTATAGATAAATCACTGAAGAAGAGTTATGGTGAATCATGTGTTTGCTAACAAAAGGTGTGGAGCACAATATTTTTTTCTCTGCTTTGTCAACATCTAATGTCCATTTATCTTTGTTACGCTACTCATACATAGTCACAATCACTCTATAAATTCATCACCATGGATTGTAAAGCTTAAGACAAGGTCAGAAAGCTTATGAAAAAAGTCAGTAATCTATCCAACAGTGGGTTGAGAAATGTTAATGGTGGTAACCTGGTGCACAGGGGACCCAGTTTCCATTACAAAAGTCACCGGCTATCAGTCATCATCACAGTGAGCCATCCTGAGAAATTCCATGAGCTTAAGATGGCTAGAAAAAACACTGCACAGATCAAAACTGCCTGGCCAGAAAACAGCTGCTTCTGAAATGTGCTGCAACTTCAGCTAGAGTGAGTTTTTATGAGAATCCTACGACAGGTACCCAGGAGGACAGAGACACCAAAGAGGCATTTATGCTAGCTGGCTGGCTGCCACGTGTACCATTTCCACACCTAAAAACGAGTGATATTTACCTAGCAGGGGAGATACCATGATCGTGAAAATATTTTTCCCAGGGTGAGGCTCACCCACTGTGCTCCGAATGTGCTGACTCCTGTGATTTCATCACATATGGTAAACTCCACTGCAAATTGTGTGGTCATGGGGAAGAAGAAAAAAAATTGAGTAGGAATAGGCCAGGCTTCCTGGGAATAGCTTGGAGGTTAGTGATGGCCGAGGACTCCAGGAGCAGATGCGTGGTAGGGTGTGAGCTCCATGGTTCCTGGCTCACAACTCTGGCTTGTAGTGAGGCCATAGGGGTGCAGCGGTAACATGGAGCCATTCTCTGGTCTCCCCATACTCTCCTTGGGTGAGCCCATGCTTGTCCATAATCTCCCTCACCCTTGTGATAAATCTGTTTCTGTGCATACGTCTCTCCTGCCCAGTCATTACGATCAAGTTCTCTGAAAAGCAACAAGCTTCTCATTAACTCTATTTGAGAACACACAACTCTACCTGGCCACAGAAGTGTACCATTTTTGTCCTCAGTGTGATCCCATACTATACAGTGAGCAGGTGTCTGGGGAAAGGGACAAGTGGGTTTGGGGATGGGTGCTTCTGTGGCCTCTACTAAGTCCTTGGTAGTGAGAGGAGAGCAGCTAACCAGAGTCACAGAAAGAGGGTATCTATCAAGAGGGCTGCCTCTCTCTTGTGACAGGAAACTGGCTTTTTGAAAAGATGTTTTTGAAAATATAATTCTAAGGAGCTTTATTATATATGACCCAGAATTGTTTGAAATTCATGTGGTTTTTCCTGCTGATTATAAAAGTAATACAGGTCTATAGTTTTAAAAAATAGAAAAAGTAGAAGAATGAACAGCATTTTCCTCTGTTTTTTGTATTTGGTGTTATAAGCTTGAACCACAGTTCCGTGCTCTGTGTCTTAAGTGCATTGTCAAAAAGTGTTGTATAACAGTCTTCCTTTTTAGATCATTCTGTGAATTCAACAAACAAAAACTACTTTAGCATAAGGAATCAGATTTGACATTCACTTTTATCTGTAATTTCTAGATAAAATAACATAAAATCCCATTTCACATTTAATTCCAGAACCATATTATTTTCTGTAATGTTTCTTTGGATTTTGGTATTGGAAGTAATGGATAATCACTTTCATAATCTGATCATCACGTGTCAATCTTCAATGCCTGCTACAAATTTTTCCTCAGTAACCTGTGAGTCTATCACACTAGCTTCTGCTACTCTTTCCCCAACCTACTTTGCTCCAGACTATGACCATAGTCCTTCTGTCTTTATTCTAGGTAGCTATAAGACAGGGCTTGGTACAGTTTGTAATGGTTAAAAAAGCCTTACTGAAACCTGAGACTGAAAAAGTGGTGGGAGAAAGGAAGAATTAACAAAATAGAATCCAATTCAACATCAGGATAGGATGTCATCCGTCACCGTCTCCCAGGTTCATCATTCATTCCATATTTCAGAAAGTTCCTTTGTCATCACTTTTCCTCTGAACTCTGTAGCCTGTCTCCTTTTTTTTTTTTTTTTTACTGTATCTAGTCTCTTTGAACAAAACTAACTTCTTCATCTCTACTTTCTCTATTTTAAGGACACCAAACAACAGTTACCAGGCCTTATTCAATTAAAAACTAAAATTAACACCAAAATATTCTTTATACCCAAAGAAGACTGTACATTTACATTAACATGCAGAATAATTTTAGTACTACCTTGTTCAGAACCTCAGTTTTCTTTTTCTGACTTTTATCTAAGGCCCACTTTGCATTTTCCCTCAAATAAAAATCTGCACAGAAAAGTGAATTCAGGTTTTCAAGTATCAGAACACAAAGAAACAGCAGAGTTTCTGAAACATATTTCATGCAACTGCTTTATAGAAGGAGTTCCAGAATTAGGCAAGGCTATGGTCAAGGTTACTGTGCTACCCTCATCAGTAGCACTTCCTGAAATGGAAAGAGGATGATTTGGAAAAAAACATAGAAAAATAATGCCCTCTTCTCCACAGCAAACTTTTCCAAGGTGGTTTATTTTCCTCCCTCCATTATATAAGTACAGTCCTGATTTAAAAATAACTTATTGAAGACATTCTTTATTCATTCAGCATATTTATTGATCATCTATTATATGTCAAGCACTATGCTTAGAAAGGTAAGATAGTAAAATCTCAGAGAAAGATAGGAATCATATTATTAAGGGTCTTGTAGATCATTTCATAGGTTTTTATCTTTATCTTGAAATACATAAATTAATTGAACTGTCACCTGATAGTTGGGAGAACGGGGGCTCTGAACTGTACATTTTAAAGGGGTGGATTTATGGTATGAGACTAATATCGTAATAAAGTCATTATTAAAATAATGCATAAGTAATCTTTGAACACTACATGTGTATTAAATAAATTTGCAATGTACTATGCTAAAGAAAAAAACGGAACAAAAGAAAAGGGAGAAAATCCTCCCATTATCTGTAAGAATATAAAGAAAAACTCGTCTCCATTTATATCATATATCTTGTATTTCATCCTTTAGGAAAAAAAACTGTGGTTGATGTGAACAGACAAAATTAAAACATTCTGCTTAGTAAATGTAAAAAAATACATGAGAAGATAACGCAACATTAATATAGACTATCAACAGTTTTTTCAACAACCCTAAACTGCTGAAAATTTGGCAAGAACCCATTAGTCATTTCAGAAAAATATTGTTAATGTGTGGCAGAATATAACTGGGCCTGACTACTCCTGAAAATGTATCATAATCTGCACTTGCTTAGCAGGTGAGACACCATCTGTACGATGCTCATGTATCATTAACTGTCATGCTGTAATAAATTACACAATTAAACAGTTTTGCCCAATGTAATTTTGTTAAAAATGAATCCCACTGATGATGCCTAAAGATGCCACGGGATTGATTTTGGCAGTTGTCCTCGATGCTGATGTGCACAGGCATAAACCTGCCTGCCATCCCCACACTATGGGCAGACTAGTGTGAGGAAAATAAGAACAAAAGCCCAGTCATCCCTGTTAACCTAAGACAAATAGATTCCACACCATCCTGTGGACAAAAGTGTGCGAAATGAGAGCTTCTTTAGTGTCTTGCATCAATTCAACCTAGCACCCAGGACTGTATTCTAATATTGGCAGGTCAAAAACAGCACCAACAACAACTAAAGTTGCCCATCCAAGCTATCCACTTTGTCATTATCGGACTTAATTTTGGTCAAGTGTGGATTTCGGCTTCATCATATCACCATTCTTTCTTTACCTGCCATCTCTTCTTGTCCAAAGGGATAATTTCTAAACTTATTGGTTAGAAGACTCCTTACTTAGCATATGACATTGAGAGAGGGTTTTCGGGATTGATGCCATCCTCATGTCCCCATGGCCTTTATGGAGATGTAATTTTTCCCACCTAGTCTTGAGCATTCGTTTTTGGTTATGCTGATGATTTCCCAAGTTATCTGCCTAGTGGTATATTCTCTTAGCAGGAGCAATCTGTTGTTGCTTTTGAGAGTGCAGTGATCCCTCTACCCTCCCCTACCCCACTGCACACACACTGACCTGGTCAAACCTTGTAGGATCTCCCTGGTAGGACTGATCCTCTAAGACTTAGCAATGTGCTACAACTTGGTCTGTGTATATACTATCCTATTCATGACCTCTGCCATGGGACTCTCTTCCTCTCCCTCACAACAGTAGCACCCTAAAAAAGCACGCCAGCATCCAAATTATCATCTCTATCCTGTGTTTCTCTTGTAGTACATGGATCTGGAGTAGAGTGGGAAGGCAAAGGGTCTAGAAAACATGGAATATTTCTGTATGTCTTCCTATTTTGCAGAAACCAAGAAACGCTTGATGAAGAGTGGTCCTGGCGGAAACTCTCCACCCACACATACGAGTTTCTGTTTTGCTACAACTTTGTCCCAGACTGTGTCAAAGAAGATTTTTTCAGAAAGTTATTTCCTCCCATAGATTCCCCTTGAAATCACTTAGTTGACTTAGTTTAAGTTATTTCTGCCTTATCTGGGAGGGTACGACATATAGGAGCTCTCAGTGCTGCTGAAATAAAATATCTCACAGTTTAACATAAAATCTCATAGTTTAATATAAAATATCTCATGGTTTAACATAAAATTATGGTATAGCTTTCCTTCTGATATTATTAATGCCATCACTCATTTTACTAGTGATCATTGTCACTTATCTTCTTCCCAACATGGTGGCTGCCAAGATGTTCCAGAGACTCACTAAGGATGCCGTCATCTTCCAGTTTCCCAAGATGAGGACGAACTGAGGTCCACTGTCTAGCCTTTGCTCCATAAAAATTCAGGTAAAGACCAGACTTGGTGGCTCAGTCTGTAATCCCAGCACTTTGGGAGGCCGAGGTGAGTGGATTGCTTGAGCCCGCGGGTTCGAGACCCGCCCGGGCAACTTGGTGAGACCTCATCTTCCACAATAAATCAAAAATTAGCCAGGCGCGGTAGCGCGCACCTGTATTTCCAGCTACTTGGAAGGCTGAGGCGGAAGGATCGAGCAGGTCGAGGCTGCAGTGGCCGGGAGCGGCTACTGCACTCCAGTCTGGGCGACAGAGTGAGACTCCCACTCAAAAAAAAAAAAAAAATTCAGGTAGAGAGAGCATCAAAATTAATCCCCACACAGAGAAGGAAAATATGGCTGCATTAGGGAGATAATTTGAAATAGTAACACTTGACTTACCTAAAGGTTACATTTTGAATCTAGATACCATAAAAAAACTGTATGTGAAAAATAGCGATTGTGAAGTCTATATATTTGCTCATAAGATAAACTGAAGTTTTCTCCAGACAAGCGGATTATAAAACATTCTTCTTAACACATTCTAATTGTACATATTTATAGGGTACAATTTGATATTTTGATACATATATACAGTATAAAGATCAAATCAAGGTACTTAGCATGTTCGTCACCTCATGTATTTATCATTTTTTTGTCATGAAAACATTCAAAACCTCTTTTCTAGCTATTTTGCAATATACAGTACCTTCTGTTAACTGTCTTCATTCTACTGTGCAATAGAACACCAGAATTTATCATTCCTATCTAATTGTAACTTTGTACCCATTGGCCAACCTCTTCCCATCCTCCCCTTTCTCTTTCCCTTCCCAGTCTCTTGGTAACGTGTACTCTCTGCCTCTGTGATCTCTCTGTTTCTCTCTTTTTCAGATTCCACATACGAATGAGATCTTATTATATTTGAGTATTTGAGTATTTGATATTTGAGTATTTGAGTATTTCCTGTGTCTGGTTTATTTCACTTAACATGGTGAAGGGGATTTTAAGTTACAACATAGTATATCTTGTCTTATAATTTGCTCAAAATTGCAGAAGACAGTGACTTACATGATTTTTTTTTTCTGGTAACTTCTGCTTATAACACAGCAAATGGAATATATTTGGTATTTATTAAATGCCTGATGCTTTGACTTTAATTGAAATTAATTGAAACAGTTGATAGAAACTGGCAAATGACAAGTAAAACATAAAAAGATACAGAAGAAACAGGAAATTCATTAAAAGTAGGCTTTTACTTTAAAACCTTTCTAATCTTGGGGGAAACAGAACTTTTTGAGTGATAACCACTATATTACAAGACTGCACGATAATTCATGCCCAAAGCATTAATTCTGAGTCACAAAGAAAAGGTATAATTATAATCAAACTCTAGAAAGGCATCAGAGTACATGACACATTTTTGAGAGTTGTTTTATTGTTGTTTGTTTTTCAAATACACAGTGGTTGAAAACAGAAAAGGCTCAGTTACTGAAAGGTATGCTTTAACTTTCTGGAAATTTCATTTATGTTCAACAGTTCTGTCTTTGAATACTTTAGGTAGATAAAATCTCATTCTGTTTATTTATTGAAAGATAATGCTAATAGAAGTGAGATACTTTTTTTTTTAAATCTCTATTTATAAGAAACTTGGGAGGTGGAGGAAGATGGAGAGAGAGCCAGTTGAATTATGCAAGTCCCTGTGTAAGTGAGTGAGTCTATGGACAATTTTACATATGTGTTTGTGAGTAAGTGGGCATGTGCGTGACTGACTGAGTGGGGACTTGGTAGCAAGTGGCCAGGGCTCTCCTGGTGAAGTGACGGTGCCACAACTGCTCTGCATGGACCCTAGTGTTTCTCTTCGCAGCAAAGCTCTTCCCAGGAAGAAGCAGCCATGAGTGACGGCTGGCTCCAGGCTCTCCCTCACCACCACAGAGCCTGGCCAGACACTGGCATCAAGGGTTGTGGAGGGAGCACAACAAGGGAGCCAGAGGCAGAGTCACACTAGAGAAAACAAAACAGGCACCTGCCACCACCTTGAAAACTGGACAGGGAAATGCTCCAGCTGGCTCACCAGGAAGCAACAGATCCAATCTCTGTGACCTGATTAACTACTCAGGAGCTGATTGTGACCCAGAGGGAAAATCCCCAAAACACAAACTGCAGAGGGACAAGAGGAGTGCTGAGTCTCGGGCACCCCACCTTCTACTTTGATTCAGCCATGGGACAAAGGATGTGACCAGAAAAGGAAGACCCTTGAAGAGATCAGGGTGAGCCCAGTGCTGACCCAACTCCTTGCTCCCCGGCAGTCCTCTGAACATCAGACCCACAGGGCTGGGGCAAAACTGAGAGGGATAAACCCAGGCAAAGCCTGGACGTCAGCTGCAATAGTAGGACTCTACTCCAAAACAATCCCCCTGACGAGAGGAGAGTGGGAGGGGAGGACTGAAGTCCCACCCACTCCTACCACCTCCTCTTTCCCTGGGTCCTGCACTGGGGAGATCCTGAATGTGCCACAGCTCTGCAAGAGATAACAGAGGAGTTACTTGTGAGCAGCTGAGAGGAATGATTACAGAACCTGCTGCAGGAGGGCAGGTTTTTCTGTTTTGTTTTGTTTTTTTTCTTTGTGCATAAATGTGTATGTGAGGGTTCAATTTGCATTCCCCCCACCTTTCTTTTTCTTTTCTTTTCTTTCTTTCTTCTTTCATTTATTGTTTTCTGTTTATGTGTGTACATGAATGATTGAGTGTTCATCTTTCAGGTTTTTTGTTTGCTTTTTGTTCTTCTCTTTTTTGTTTAATGTGTGTGAATGTATGTGTGAGGGTCCAATTTCTCCTTTTTCCTTCTCCTTCCATTTTGTGTGTGTGTGTGTGTGTGTGTGTGTGTGTGTGTGTGTGTGTGTTTGATTTTCCTATTTTTTGTTTTGTTTTGTTTTCCTGTGTGTGTGTGTGCACGTGTGAGTGTGTGTGTGTACTTAGTTGTTTCTTGCTTTGGTTTCAGCTTTTGTTTTCTGGGGTTTTTTTGTATTTTTTAAAATTTTTATCCTTTCTATTTCATTATATTTTTCTCTGTTCTCCTCATTGCTGTTACTGCATTTTGGACACAGGAGGTAAATGCACATACCCATTGCATCATCATATACAGTGGTGATGGGGAGTGGGTCTCAGGGAACCCATACTCCAGTCAGTGAACATTGTGATTTGCAAGTAGTTTCTGAATCCTAGCTCCCCATCCTCTACCTTATTTGACTCATAAAAGTACAAGAGACAGTAAAACTTCCCACCCTCAGCCCTATTTCAAAATAGAACAAATTCAGAACTTTGATCAAGGAAGAATAGAGGGTTGAGCAAAATCAGAAGTGAAAGCTTCCCCCACTGCCACTGAAATGGAACTAAAGAGAAAAGAAAGAGATCTGTCACAAATGAGGAAAAAATTAACAAAAGGACACAGGTAGGTCCCAGTGTACCAAAGAGAAAATGACTGAAAAATCAAACCTCAAAGCCCAAACAATGGAAGTCATCAGTGACCAGTCCCAGAATACAACAGGGATTAGGGAATGGCTGAAAAGAGTAAATAAGACTCAAGAATGACCGGGTGCAGTAACTCACCCTGTAATCCCAGCACTTTAGACAGCCTGAGCCCAAGGGTTTAAGACCAGCCTGGAAAACTTCATGAGACCTCAATTAATCACAAAAATTAGTTGGACATGGTGGCATGCATTTGTAGTTCCAGCTTATTGGCAGGCTGAAGTGGAAGGACTGCTTGAGCTCAGCAGGTAGGTCAAGGCTGCAGTGGCCATCAGTGTGCCACTGCACTCCAGCGTGGGCAACAAAGAGTGAGACTCCAGCTCAAAAAACAAAAGAGACTCAAGAAAGACAAGGTACAACAATCAAAGTACATGTAACAGAGATTTTGGATATAAAAAAACTTCATCCGGGAGATAAATAACAAGATGACAAGCATGGAAAGAATTAATCAAGTAGAAGAAAGAATCTCAGAACTTGAGATTAATTCCAAAACATGGAAACCATGGAAACCATAGAGAGAAAATTCAGAATGAAAGAAAATCCTCCAAGAGATGTGTGATTATATCAAGAGACCAAGCCTATGCTGAATTGGCATACCAGAAGAAGAAAGGGAAATGGAGAACACCTTGGATCAAGTGTTCCAGGAGATTATCCAAGAAAACTTTCCCCCATCTTACCAGAGATGTGACTATCCAAACACAAGAGATACAGAATTCCCATATGACATTAAATGAGAAGACCAACCCCTAGACACATAGTAAATTGTCTACACAAAGTAGGTATAAAAGAAAAAAATCCTAAAGGCAGCAAAAGAGAATGGTCAGACTAGGTACGGGGAAGATCAATCAGAATAGCAGCAGACCTATCAGCAGAAACATTACAAGCTAGAAGGAACTTAGGTCCTATCTTCCAAGTCCTCAAATATAAATAATTTCAACTAAGAATCTCCCACCAGTCAAGCTCAGCTCAAGCAGTGATGAAGAATTAAAATCCTTCCCAGACATCCAATCCTTAAGAGATTATGTGTCTTCCAGACCAGCTTTACAGAAGATGCTTAAAAAGTTATTAAGTACAGAAGAAAGAAAGAAAAAAAAGAATGACCACTCACTTCCCAAGAGAACAAGAGAACATAGAATCAATAGATAACACATTGCGACTGCAAATTTGAAAACACACACACATACATCAACCCAAAAGTTAAAAGAAAACAAAGAAGAAGTTTTATTAGAACCTCATAACAGGGATAAACACTCACATTTCAATAATCAGCCTGAATTTGAGTCAACTAAATGCACCACTGAAAAGATACAGAATGGCAAACTGGATTTTAAAAACATGACAATAATTTGCTGCATCCAGGAAACTCATCCACAAGGGATGCACACAAATTCAAAGTTAAAGGATGAAAATCAACTTCCAGAAGAATGGATCACAAAAGAGGACAGGAGTCACAATCTCAATGTCAGATAAAAAAAACCCTTTAACTATCAAAAATTTTAAAAGATACAGAAGAACAGTACACATGATAAAAGGTTCAATCCATCAGCAAGAAATATTCATCTGAAACATATATACACCCAACATAAGAGCACCAGTGTTTATAAAGCAGCTTCTAGGTAAACTAAATATTGACCCTAACACTATTATAGCTGGTGACTTAAATACTCCACTAACAACCTTAAGTAGAGAATCAAGGCAAAAAAAATCAACAAAGAGATCAATTCAGAACCTCAACTTGATACTTGGCCATATGGACTTCACATATACCTACAGAACACTCCACCCAACAACCACAGAATATACATTCAACTCATCACCACATGGAATGCACTCCAAGATCAATAATATCCTTGGCCATAAATCAAACATGTTGAAATACTGCAATGCACCTTCTCAGACCACAGTGGAATAAAAATAAATATCAACACCAACAAAATTCCCTCAAAACCCACAAAGACATGGACACTAAACAGCGTGATGCTGAACAACTTCTGGGTGAACACAGAAATCAAAACAGAAATTAAAAGATTACTGGAAACAAATGGAAAAAAAAAAAAAAACCAGCCTCTGGAATGCCATGAAAGCAGTTCTAAGAGTTGAATTCTATCTCTATGAACATGCATCAAGAAAATGGAAAGATCACAAGTCAACAGCCTAGCAACTCACTTAAGGGAACTGGAAAGACAGGATCACTAAAACTCTAACTTTAGCAGAAGAATCCAGATCACCAAAGTAAAAGCCCAAATATGGGACATAGAAGACAAAAATATCATAGAAAAAAATCAATAAAACACAAAGCTGGGTCTTTGAAAAGATTAATAAAATTGATGGACCTCTTGACAGAATGACCAAGAAAAAGAGAGGAAAAGCCCAAATAAACACCATCAGAAATGCAATAGATCAAATCACAACTAACCCTGAAGAAATACAAAAGATAATAGAGATTACTATGCACACCTGTATGGAAACAAACTCAGTAGCCCAAATGAAATGGAGGACTTTCTGGCATCACACAACCTCCCAAGGTTGAAAAAAGAAGACACTGAGACATTCAATAGACCAATAACAACCCTGGAAATAGACTCTGTCTTAAGAAAACTATCTACAAAAAACAACCCTATACCAGACATCTTTCCAGTGGAATTTTATAAAACATATAAGGAGGAACATATACCAATCCTACTGAAAGTATTCCAGGCAATTGAGGAAGATGGAATTCTCGCCAAATAACTTTACAAAATTAGCATCACACTGATACTCAAACTGGGTAAATATCCAACCAAAAAAAGAGAACTATAAGTCAACATCCCTGATGAAAACAGAAGTAAAATTCTCAACAAGATTCTATTAAATCAGATCCAACAACACTCTAAAAATCACCCACCATGATCTAGAAGGCTTCATTCACAGGATGCAGGACTGGTTCAACATCTGCAATACCATAAATGTCATGAAATACATCAACAGATATAAAAATAAGTACCACATAATTATATCATTAAGTGAAGAAAACGTTTTTGATAAAATCCAGCATCTTTTCTTGATAAACACCCTTGAACACCTAGGCTAAGAAGGAACATACTCAAAATAGTAAGCACCATCTATCATAAACCCACAGCCAGTATATTGTTAAATGAACAGAAACTGGAAGCATTTCCCTGAAAACTGGAACAAGACAAGGCTACCCATTCTTACTCCTCCTGTTCAACATTGTGTTGGAAGTCCTAGCTAGAGCAATGGGACAAAAGAAGGAAATCAGGGGTATCCAAATAGGAGAAGAGGAAGTTAAGTTATCCCTCTTTTCTGACAAAATGATCTTATACCTCAAAATTCCAAAAGAATCTGTGAAAAACCTCCTTGCACTAATAAAGAACTTTGGACAATCTCGGGATACAAATCAAATGTGCAAAAGACAATTGCATTCTTATACACCAACAACAAACAGGTAGAGAAACAAATAAAAAGCACAATCTCATTCACAATAGCACCAAAAAATGAAATATCTCAACATCTTTCCAACCAGAGAAGTGAAAGACCTTTAAGATGAAAACTACAAAACACTGCTCAAAGAAACCCAAGGAAACACAAACAAATGGAAAAATATTCCATGTTCATGGATTATAAGAATTAACCTTGCTAAGATGTACACCCTACCAAAGGCAATCTGCAGATTCAATGCAATACACATTAAATTATCAACATCATTCTTCTCAGACCTGAAAATGACAATGCAGAAATTCATATGAAAACATAAACAACCACAAAGAGCCAAAACAATCATCAGCAAAAGAAGCAAAATGGGAGGTATCTCACTTATAGACTTTAAATTTCACTATAAGACTACAATAATCAAAACAGCCTAATATTAGTACAATGGATAGAGATTCTGGAAGCAAAACCTCAATTTCCAAATCAACTCATCTTTGGATAAACCTCCAACAACAACCACTGGGGAGAGGAGAACCTATTCAGTAAATGGTGCTGGGAAAACTGGCTGATCACAGGTAGAATACTGAAACAGGACCCCTACTTATCACCATACACAAATCAAAGACCTAAACTATAAAGATCTTGGAAAACCTAGGAGTCACCCTTATGGAAATCAGAGCAGGCAACCAATTCCTGGTCAAAACCCCAGATGCTCATGCAATAAGAGATATGCTAGACAAGTGGGACCTCATTATACTGAAAATCTTTGGCAAAGCAAAAGAATCCACCAAGATAGTGGGGAGACAACCCACAGAATGGGAAAAAATGTTTGCCAACTGTATACCTGACAAAGGTCTAACATCCAGGATCTACAAGGAACTCAAACATGCTGAAAGGAAAAAAACAGCTCCATTTAAAAATTGTCTAAATACATGAAGAGACACTTCTCAAAATAAGATATACAGGCAGCCAACAGATACATGAAAAAGTGTTTAGACTCACTAATCATCAGAGAAATTCATACAAAAACCACATCGAGATACCACCTAACCCCGGCAAGAATGACCATCATTAATAAAACAACAAACAACAGATGCTGGCAAGGATGCAGAGAAAAGAAATTGGCTTTTGCACTGCGGGTGGGAATGCAAACTAGTTTATCCACTATGGAAAATAGTGTGGCGTTTTCAAAAGGACTAGAAATTGACCTTCCATATGACCCAGCAATCCCTCTACTGAGAATATACCCGGAGGAACTCAAATCATTCTACCAAAAAGATACCTGCACACACACGTTTATTGCAGCACTATTCATAATAGAAAAACCATGGCACCAATCATGCTGCTTATCAAAACTTGACTCGATAAAAAAAATTTCATACATATACATGATGAGATATTATGTAGCTGTAAAGAACAAACATATGGATTTTGCAGCAACTTGGTTAGATTTAGAGTCTTTAATAGTCAGTGATCTACACAGAAACAAAGAACTGAGAATCACATGTTCTCACTCATAAGCAGACCTTGAACATTTACCATAACACTATAAGAAAGGGATTGACAGTAACAAAATACTGACAGAGAAGTGAGGATGGGTTCCCCAACGTCAGTAAGGGTACCTGATCTCAAACCAGGTGATATGAGGACCAAAGGGAGCCCCAAACTTTGCCTGTATGATGACCACTTGTACACCTAATCCTGAATTGTATACCACATCTTTAAAATAAAAATTTTAAAAAGAATCTGAAAAAAAGAAAAACTTTATTACAATAGCTTTCATGATGTGATGACTGAATGTGTATATATTCCCCAAAATTCATATTTTGAAAACCTAACTCCAAGTGTGATGGTATTAAGCAGAGGAACATTTGAAAGGTAGTTAGGTCAATAAGCTGAAGGCTTCATGAATTGTATTAATACCCTTATAATGGGGACCCGAGAGAGCTCACCTGATTTCTTTCCTCCATGGGAACAAACATGGGAAGTAGACAATATGCAACATGGGAGGGGACCCTGACCAAAACTCATCCAATATTGGCATCCTGATCTCATACTTCCAGCCTCCAGAACTGTGAGAAATAAATTTCTGCTGTCTGTATTACTTTGTTATAGCAGTCTGGACTAAGTCACATGTATTTATAAATCAAATAAATATGTCATCATTCGTTCCTAAAAAAGCACAATTCTGATACAGGAAAAGTTATATGTTCTTTCAACGTGTCCTCGTTTGGCAAATAAAGCTAGACCTCTTTGATGGAAGGAAGAAAATACATTACAGGATTAAGTTGTGCCTTTAGCAGACTGGAATATACGGATGACGAGTTCCATTGTGAAATACAAAGGATATATTAGACACAAACTATCTATAAATGTTTTAAAATTTTTACATGTTGATGAGCAGAATTAGAAACCAAATCATACTTAACATAGTCAATTGGAATATACAGCAACTAATGAAAAAAAAGGGAGAGTTTTCCCAAGGTCACTATTTCAATTTAGCTTTTTTGCATGATAATTATTACAAAAATGACTTGGTGTTATCGTGTGGCAGGCGTTGTGTGGGATGAGTATATAAAACTGTCGACAAGACACGCATGGTCTTTGACTACACAACAGAATTCCCAGCTCCTCTAAGGACACCACTGCTTTTATAAGTGCCCTGAAGTCCAAAGATTCATGGAATACCAAAGAGAGGTTTTGGAGTTTCCCAATGAGTCTCTAAGACTTGAATCATAATCCAAATAAAATGAAATTATGGATCTTGCAAATCAATCCATGTGACAGCACCCTTGCCATACTCTTAGGCCTTCCAAATTTGTTATGATTTCTTCTTACACAGACCTGTCCTTTGTTTTCTGCCTGAAAAACTAACTATCCTTTAAAGCTTAAATCAATTGTAACTGAAGCTCTTCCTGAAATTCTCCTAACCAGAATTAATCATACCACAATATACTTTTCATAGCATTCCATACATAACACTAGTAAAGTACTTAACAATTTGCCTGTTATTGGTTATTAGTTTGTGTTAAATATGAGTTCATGGAAATTAGACACAGTGTCTTATTCATTTTCACATCATCAATTCCCAGAACTACTCCAATTTATTAAAGATTCTCAACAATATTGATTCAATTCATGAGAATGCACCCTGAAACAGGGGAGTAAATTTTCTTTTGCAGGGGTGCTCTTTAAAAGAACTGATTGACATCATGGTCTCACCAGAGGAATAAGCAGAGCCCTAATAGTGGCATGCTCTTTAACAGAGACTCAAGGGCTAAAAAAAGGCTGTTTCAGCCATGATGTGCCCATAGAAGTAAGAAGAACCAGAGAGAAGCTTAGTGTCTGCAACCTGGAAGAGAGCACTCTTGAGATGTGATGTGATTGAGGACAAGGAGGATATACTAGGCACTACCTGGGCTGAGTAAGAGGGGAGTCCTCAACCTTTGAAAGTGAGAAGTAGTCAAGGACACACAACAGAATTGGGAGTCTGTTGAGAATAGGAGATTTGGCCCGAGTTCCACTATGTCATATTTCAGTGAACAGTGTAGAGACACATGCCACAATTAAGGCTGTTTCAAATTTTCATTTTGACATATATTGGGTAAATGGTTTGAGGCAAATAATTTGTTTCTCAAGGACTCGTTTTTTCACTTAATGGTGTTATTTTTCAGATAGTTTCTGGAGGATTAAATTAATCAATGTGTTTAAGTGTTCTTGGCTTGTGCACGTAGTAGGAGTGCAATAGATGTTGGTTGGATCTGAGTAAGTTGGTAAGAACAATTTTTTAATGTCACTACCTGGAGACTTGCTGATGCATGAACCAGAAACCTAGATAAGAATTCAAAATGTTTTCAGATACCTTGAAACAAGCTCTTCCATTCACACACTGAGCTGAGGAAGTCTTCCAAAGTCAGATAACACTACAGTAGACTAAAAGACCCAGGACCAGTTTTGAAGATGTTCTGCCCCTAATTAACTAGCTAATCCTTTATTTTTGATATGATATAATTAAAACAATATTTCCTGAGAGTTTTGCAGTTCTCTGCAATGAACTCTGCTCACCACTTTATGACAATGAGACTACCCATCCATGTCCCTTTTCTTCTTCCTCTCATATTGTTGGAAATCTTCCTGAAACACACTATTCCCCTTTCTGCCCTAGCAGATGCTGTCCAGCAAACATAATTGAATCTTTCTATGATGAGTGAGCATCTTACTGTACCTGGAGGGAATCATTTGGAGTCTCCAGAATTGAGGTACAGTGTTGTAGTTGTAAATATAAAGAATAAAGAAGATTGGTCTGGGTCTATTTGACCTCAGGACATACCTTGAAAATTATTCTCTTGAAAAAAATCATTTCATGCAGCTTATTTTCTTGTGAATTTTGTCTTTACTAAAATAAGCACAGAAGAAGCACAATCCTGGTTAAATGAGGCTTTATTGGATTCCCACTGATGGGGCCATAAATGCATCTTATTTTGGTATACTAGCTTTGTAATTGAAATGTGGAAAATGGTCTTGCAAATGCACTCCTGGATCCTTTATCACAGGAAGAGATTTTATATATACATTTTCCATTAACAGTTAAAGGATTGGAAATACTTAGGAAATTACTGGAGAGTTTTGATGAGCATCTTTCTCAAATATATTGACAAATGCCTGTATCTTTCATAAGGCACAGGCATCTTTTTCTTGGCCTCCTGAAAATCTTTGAATCAGAATATGAAACTGTCAGGCCATGCTTCATTTATCTCAACTATTGTCTACTAAGTGTGACTTCATAATTGGAAATCCCTTGATCTTTAAGCTTGATCTTTAATGGTTACTCTAATGCCTTCATGTGTTTCACACAGCCCCTCTGAGCCACACGGCAGTCTAGAAAGCATTAAATATAAGCAACAGGACTATTTTTAATAGAAATGCCTTGCTACAGTGGTTTTGTAATATGAACACATTTTTATTTTAAAACCAGACAGTTCAAAATGATTGCATTTGCCTCAAAATGGATCCAGCATGATTGATTCTAGATAGCAGAAAACAACCAAGTACAGGTGCTGCAATTAGTAAATAGAAGTCTAGAGTCTCTACCACAGTGATAGGTGAC
This sequence comes from Carlito syrichta, assembly GCF_000164805.1. NCBI lineage: Eukaryota > Metazoa > Chordata > Mammalia > Primates > Tarsiidae > Carlito > Carlito syrichta. The sequence continues at coordinate 777,125 of NW_007253556.1, read as the reverse complement.
CATTTGTTTGTCTACTCGCCTGCTTACTTTCTTATTTATTTATTGGCTGTACGGAAAGAGTATAGTTGAGCAGGTTTAGAAATCACATTAACTTTAATCTCTGCTCCCCACACCATTCCCCTCATGAATCATTTAGTTTGCTGGAGGCTATGCACTTGATTTAATTATTCACTTGATTAAATGATGCTCTCTAGGTCTGAAGATTTTAATATAGAAATGTCTAACTTGCTTGAACACAAGTTACCTGAACAAATGTAAATAGTTCTATATATTTCACTAACATTGAAATGGATGCCTCTACAGAAAGATGAATATCTTATGGTCTCACTCCTATGTGGGAGCTTAAAAAATAGTGAATCCATAGAAGTGGAGAGCAGAACGGTGGTAATTAGAAGGCAGGAAGGGTGGGTAGAAGGGAAGATTGGGAGAGGATGGTTAATATACAAAGTCATAGCTAAATGGGAAGAATGAGCTCTAGTGTCCTATAGCACTCTAGGGTAAATATAATCAACAATAATTCAGTGTATGTTTACAAAAAGCTAGAAGAGAGAATTTTGAATATCCACAACACAACGAAATAATTTTTTTTTTAAGATGCGGGGTATGATTCAGGGTTAGGTAAACAAATGTTCATTATGCAGGTACCCTTGTCAATGAGGTGTGCCCCTCCCTCCCCTAGCAGTTTCCCTCAACTGCCGATCTCACACCCCCCCCCAGCAATTTCCTACTGCTGTCAATCCCTTTCTTATAGTATTATGATAATTGTTTAAGGTCCACTGTGAGTGAGAACATATGGTACTCTGTTCTTCGTTTCTGTGATAGATCACTGAGTGCAATTGACTCTAAATCCATGCAAGTTGCTGCGAAATTCATATGTTTGTCCTTCTTTATGGCTGCATAATATTCCATTGTATATATGTACCACATTTTTTTTAATCCAGTCCCGTTTCGACAGGCAGCATGGTTGGTTCCATGTTTTTGCTATTATGAATAGAGCTACAACAAACATAAATATGCAAGTATCTTTTTGGTAGATTCATTTGAGTTCCTCCAGGTATAAGGTGGCAGATATGCTAAATATTCTGGTTTGATCATTGCACATGGTATAAATGTATTGAAATATCACTTTGTAGCCCATAAATATGTACAAGGATTATGTGTGAACTAAAAAATAAAATGAAAAGTATTATACTTTCAAAATTTGTTCAAACTGCATTTCTCATACAAAAAGAAAAAGAAAAAAACGATACTTTTATACTTGGAATTCTACAGGACATGATACCACTTTCTACCTCCACTTTACTCAAGTCTCATAAGGGGAATGCATTTAACTCACATTCCTGGAATAAGGGATGTTTTATTGGAGTCTTGATTTCCCCCAAGGTAGCTCTGGCCTAAATTTCTTCCCCAGCAGGCTCAGACAGAACTTACACGGGAGGCAGATAATGTCCGCACTAATACACTCTCCTTCACAAGCATTAGGCACAGAAATCACATCCCAGTTAGAGAGGAGGAAATCTGTCCCACTTTTCAGTCACTTCTTTATGACTGGGTATATTACCTTGCCCATGTAATCTGGAAAGACCTGTTATATCGTACATTGGCCCTAATCACCTTTCTTTCCTGCCCCCTCACAAGAGGGATGTCATGTTGAGTGACATTCTACATTTTTAAAGCAATCAAAAGTAATTAGTACTCTCTTGTGCTGTTGAAATTTTGATGTTCTTACTATTCCTCACCTCATAAATAGACTGGATGGCTTATAATCAGTGAGAATAAGTGGCATTCTTTAGAGCTGTTGGGCCACTAACCATTTTAAATGATAGTCAACTCTTGTATGAGAAAACTTGCTTCCATGCGCAGTCACAGTCAGTTTTCCGTGAAATGTAAGAGCAGGCTTACATTTCAGAATCAAGGTTAAGTTTATCAGAATTGGATAGAACGTCTTTGTTAGGTTTTACTCACTTCTAGACTCTGAGTTGGATAAATGGGTTTTTCCCCCCAAAGGAATCCTGAGAATTCACAAGGAAATGAAAAGGAAATTAATTGCATAGTCTAAAACTCACAATGCAAACTTGACTTTCAGGTTAGTCTAGGGCAGTTGTTCCCAAAGTCTACCCCTCCAACAGGCGCATCAGCCTCACCCAGAAACTTGGGTCATGACCTAGATCTATTGTCTTACTTCATTTAGGCTGCTATCACAAAAATACCATAGACTGGGTGACTTATAAGCAACAAGATCTTATTTTTAACAGTTCTGGAGTTTGAGAAGTTCAAGATTCAATGACTGGTTCATAAACAGCTCTTCTCCTGTGTCCTCTCATGGAGGAAGCAGGAAGTTACTTCTCTTTGGTCTCTTTTATAAGGACACTAATGCCCTTCATGAAGCCTCTGCCCTCATTACCTAACACATTTCAAAGGATGCACTTTCTAATTCCATCACCTTGGAGGCCAGAATTTTAACATATTTTGGGGGAGACACAAACCATTTAGACTATAACACCTGTACAATTTGAAATACTGTGAGTGGAGTCTAGCAGCCTGTGTTTAACAAGCCCTTCGGGTGATTCTGAACACACTAAAGTTACAGAACCACAGTCTTTGTAAAAGTGTTTTGTGCCTATGCAGCCAAGTTGGCTCTAAGGTAAACTATTTGGGACCATTCACTCCCTTAAGTGCACCTGAAGGAGAATTCAAAGAGGCATCATCTCACAGATGAATAGTTTACAAACTGTTTCCTTAAAGAGAATGGAGTGGACCTGGGAAATTAAGTTCAATGTTTGCAAGTAGGAGTGACTAACTTAAATTTTGGAGATGTATTGTTTTTCTATGAAGATACCACACATTTAAAATAAAATTAAACACATCATTTTAAAATTCATGTTATTCATATACACACTATTTCTTCAGTAGAGAAATTTACAGAGACAGTAAGCTAGGTGAGAAAATAAGTGTTTCTCTTTGAAATATCCTTACTAAGAATTTTGCCCTGTAGAATGATTCAGAAATGACTTCAATGTAGGAGAAGTTTAATCCAGCTCAAGAGTCTCTTCAGTGAGAACATGCTGGCTTTAGTCAAAGCCTATGGAGCAATATTTGTAAGAAGTTATTTTATATCTTAGAACTTGTTCTTTTGTGAATTCATTTCATCTGGTGAAAAGCACTCCTCCTATTGGTCATAAAATATACCCTAATAATAACCACCGCACAACTAAATACTGGAAAACTTTGGGTAAGAATCAATTACTATTAAATCTGAAATTTTCTAGAGATTAGATCTTGAATGGAAAGTTTGGAAACTTTGTTTATTTGAAGAAAAAAAACACACAACCTGAATGTTCAAATTGTTCGTGCTTCATTAAATAGATCTGTACTGAAGCTATTTCGGTCCTGGGAACACAGCAGTTAAAAAAGGAAAGAAAGGAAGAGAAGGAAAAATACATCTCCTGACCTCTTGGAAGTTCATTCTAGTAAAGGAGACAGACAAGATAGAAACAAGTAAATCTATAACATTGTGTCAAGAATACAAAGTAGAGTATGATGCTCAAGAGAAAAGGTTGCACACTCTGTTAGAGATAGACAAGTCAGAGAACATCCCCTAAAAAGATGAAGAGAAGTGACCTATTTGATGATCTAGTGGAGAATATTCTAGCAAGTGCCAGGACTCTGAGAAGTAAGTGAAATTGGCCTCTGTGAAAAAGATCCTAAGGCTGAAGCAGTTTGAGAAAAGAGGATTGATAGGAGTCAAGATTGAGGAAAAAGTAGTGTGTTATGAGCCATGATAAGACCCTATTATTATTCCAATAGAAAGAAAACCACTGGAAGTTTCCTTTGTTGCTATTGTTGTTGTTGCTGTTGTTCTTATCTTTTGAGATTTTTTAAGGAGAAAGTGGTATGATATGACTTACAGTTTGTATAAATCACTCCTGCTACTTTCAGGAAATTATCAGGTGACAAGAGTGAATCAGTGATTCCAGTTGTGGCCACTTTTATGTCTAGGACGGTGACTGTGTTGTGGTAGACAATGGTCAGTATCAAGATAGATGCCAAGAACCGTCTTCACATTGTTTACAGATGAATTGGATGTGAATATGAGGGAAATAAAAAAACAAAAAAGACTCACCTTCTGACTTGGGTGAATACTGGGAAAGATTAAGGAAAGAAGATGATTGAGCATCCTGTAGGAATTAAAAGATTGTTTGGATGTTAAATGTGATATTCTATTATTTATTCGAGTGCCAATGTTGAGTAGTCAGTAACATACAGAAACTTGGAACTCATGGAAAAAGTCAGGACCAGAGACCTCTATTCAAAAGTCAGCACTGTAAAGATGGTCTTTAAATAGATAGTGCAAAAAAAAAAAAATTGGCTAAGAGGAAAAAAAATAGGTTAGATGAGTATCCAAAGAGGAGTTGCTAGCAAAGAAAGTTAAAAATGGTGGTCAGTGAGAATGAAAGTATCCAAGAGAGTTTAGTGTTGCAATAAAACATCTTGCTTTAGGCTGAAAGACCACTTTGTAGATAAGCATAAACACAGAAAATGGCCCAGGATCTCAGGACTTGACTGTTGATTAACCTATTCTTTTGTTCAACCTGGTAAGAGTGAAAAAAACCAGCCAAATAGACAGAAGTATGGGTCACATAGATAGACTGTGACAGAAAATATTAGTCTCCACAAAATAACGATACATCACATTTTCATCCTTTTAGACAAATATCATGAAGTGTTCTGATCAACAACTTGATGTTAATCAACACCACAGATGATTCATGACTTTTTACCCTACTTAAAACCATCCTCCATGTTCCTTGGGCTTCACAGTTCTCTGCTTTAACTGTCCCAGCTTGGCCCTAATGCTGCTGCAGACATGTCTTCCCTTTTGGACTGTGTAGTCTATGAATATGTTATATTTTTGCTTAGTCAGAGCTATTTGGGTGGTGGTTGAACATGTAGGCTGGGGTGACCACACATAAAAGCCTGAGACCCCTCAATAGGTCAGAGCAGAGCTGAGGGTAGGAAGAGGTCCATGGATCAGTGGGGGCCAGAGACTAGAGGTTGACCCTCCCTCACTACTGTGTTTCAGCATAAAACTTCCAGTATTTTATGGATTTTATATTTGAATCTGGTCTTCAAAATATTATGATAGTTTATCAAGGTAGAAAGTGGAAGATATTTTACCAAATTTTTTGTTAGCCTAATATATCACTTTTGAGTATATATACATATAGTTTCCATTTGTACTTTTTTCCTAACCCCCATTTTCCTCCTCAAATGTTAAAAACAGGCCTGATTAAAAATCTATACTTCCTGTTTCTGGTTGGTCGGTAAGATTCACTTATTTTGTCTTACTTATTTTTCTGGAACAAGGTGGTAAGCAAAAGAGTAGGTGATAAGCAAAAGAGTAGGTGATAAGCAAAAGAGTAGTAAAAAAAAAAGTAGGTGATAAGCAAAAGAGTAGTAGTATTAAAGAAAATACAAAAATTTTGAATTCTCTGGAATTTTCACTTTTTATACACAATATACATATATACCATCTGTTAACTTTTATGTTAATTAAACATTTTTCTATAACTTCATGATAGGGGAGTTTACTAGCAGCTTGAATGGTTCTCGGGTAAAAAATATTTTTTTTTCATTTTTTTAATGAGATAACTTGTGAGTGCAATCAAGACATGTTTATTGCATCTTAATTTCTGGGAAGGTTGCATTATACACATCCATCCTAACTCTGATAGTACTTTGAAAGAGGATAGATATTAAAATATAAGTTACAAAACATTGAAAACTTTAAGAAATACTTCTCTTTGGGTACACCAAAGCACATTGCTGAAAACCAGACACAGTTCTGTAAACGTTGCTCTACTGCCATCAGGCATAATGAAGAGAAGAACTCTGGGCTTCTGTTTTTGTGGTAAAGGTAATCTCCATCATGTCTGTTTTCCCCTTTGGAATTAAGCAATTCTATTTTGGACTATATTACAAGGCTTTTGCTTACTAAGAAATGGCCACTAGTGGAGTCAGAAATGGCCATCAGATCCAAAGATTGTATTCCATGGGCTACTAACAGACAGCAATAGTATCATCTAGCATGAAAATCATATATGGAAATAAGATACCTTCTCATTCTCTTCTATATCAAAAATATGAGAACTCACCAGTGTAGAGTTTAAGAGACGGGGAGAGGACAGACACCCCAAAAAGAGGCCCAGTCCTTTCATTCCCATTCCTGGCAACCAGCAGAGCTTCGAGAAAAACAAAGAAAACTTCATACCAGTTATAATGGATCAGCACAGTTGCTGAGTAAATCTCCCTTGGGATAAGACACCATGGGAAACGCATCCACGTACTATCCACTGGGCCCATATTATCTCAGACATACAAAGAGAATGAGAGTTCTAGAACATTCCACTCAAGTACACGTGAGCGCAACTTTTATCTCCATGTTATCTTGTGCTGAAAGAGAACGAGGACCAGCTAAATAGGGAAATGGATTGCTTGTATCCTTCAGTTGGTTTCAAAACTTAAAGAAAACAAACCACAAACTTTTTTTGTAAATACTGTGCCAAATATATATGATTCGGGAACATACAAAAAACTCAGCTCCATTCCCTGGTATAAGATTAGAACAGCATGTGAATCCATATTCCAGTAAGGAACTTTCCAAGAACAGAACTAGGATGCCTTCTTTGACCTCTTAGAATAGGTTAAATTCTCCTTTCTGTGTTCTCATAGCTCCTATACTTCTCTGCCATGTAACATTATCATATCAGAATAGTTTGTTCTATGTATATTCTTCCCAGTCTACTCTACACCTCATGCAGTCAAGGGCCTTGTTCACTCTTGCAGTCAAGTGCCTCATGCAGTCAAGTGCCTTGTTCAATCTCTAAATTTCCTGTATTAGAGCAATTCCTAGAAGATAGTTGGTGCTCAATAAATAAGAGTTAAAATGTCTTAACTAAAAGACATTAAATTAACTGTGAGGTTTGTTACTGTCACTATTACTATTTTGATTTAAAAATATCTCTACACTTTTTTTCACTATTTTCTCTCAAAAGAGAAAATTGAAAACACTGAATTTGAATGCACTGGAGTATTTAAGGTAGGTACTCTAAAGTGTGGTTGGAATAAAAAATTGTTTTGTACAGCTGACTTCAAATTGTTCCCTAGCTTTTATAGTCTTATTTCTTTTTCATTTTTTTTTGAGTTGGAGTCTCACTCTGTCGCCCAGACTGGAGTGCAGTGGCCACCCGGCCACTGCAGCCTCGACCTCCCAGGCTCCGGCGATCCTTCCGCCTCAGCCTTCCAAGTAACTGGAACTACAGGTGCACGCTACCACGCCCGGCTCATTTTTGATTTATTGTAGAGATGAGCTCTTGCCAAGTTGCCCAGGCGGGTCTCGAACCCGCGGGCTCAGGCTATCCTCTCACCTCAACCTCCCAAAGGCGCGGGATTACAGGCTGAGCCACCAAGCCCGGTTAATCTTATTTCTTTACTTCTACTAACTCCCTCATTTACCTGTAGATATTCTAAAGGTACTTGCATTTTTCAAAAGATGGGCTCAGATATTTATGCAGCAGATATGCTAAAATTAGATTTAGAGACTTTTTTTTTCAACACTAGAGTAGATGCCAGAGTATAAAAGTGGAAATCAAAACCAAAGCTAAAGATATCACACTACAGTCATCTAATTAAGTGACTATATAGTAGGAGAAGGGGAATGGAGATGGGGTGGGGTGTACTTTAACCTTTCTCAGAAGGAGAATAATCTCCTATGTTTACACCTTTGTTTAAATTTCAGAATCAATGCAGTACAGCTTTCCCTTTTTTTTTTTTCTTCAAAAATTGTATATAAAGAAAAGCAATCTGGGTATGACATTTCTTCTGGGGGTCAATGTTCTTTAGAAACGTCAAACAGCAGAGGTATTTTTCATGATGACTTCTAGATCCTTAGGTTGCACATTGTTGGCAATATTTAACATGTACCCCACATAACTCACATGTGTCAGGAGCAGGAAGCCAGAGCGCTGAGTCCCACAATTTCTGATATGAGCTGGTACAAGGACAGAAAGCACACTGAATGGCAATTGTAAGACCTGCGTTTAACCTGCTTGTGGGATTCTGACTCATTCGCAAGGCACGGGGATTTCAATAAGCTCTGATATGCGATGGCACATTAATATATTTTTTGGCTAAATAAGAAATATAATTCACCATGGGGGATTTCACAGTATTGTCATTTAAAAGTAATAGCTTTACCCTGCCTATCTAAAAATAGCCTACAGAGAGTTCACACTATTAAACTTTCTTAAGGGTTGCGTCTTGCAGACATGCATTTTTAGTATGTCAAGTCCACCTTTCCATAGGTGGCATCTTTGTTATGTGACGGAGGTGCTAAGGAAGTAGAAATCCACCTGTCAGAACCCGGAGAGCTATTGATACAAACAAACAGTCAATCGTGCTTTACAGCTCCTTGAACAATTCTCCCGTTAAGGGTGAGCAATTATTAAGGTTCAGAATAAGAAGATAGAATTCATGCTAGGCTAAGTGGTAGCAATAAATGTTGAGAGGTGTTCCTCATTCTATCTGACCACCTTTTCATTAATTTCTACTCCAGAGGTGCATCAGAGCAATACCTTTATTAAAAACTCAATCCTCACTGCACACTGCTAGGGGAGGGAGAGAAGGAGGAGGGATAGGGGAGCACATGGGAACACACTGGGTCACCATGCCCACTATCAGGGAGAGAGAGAGAGCCCACCAGTAAGTCCAACCTCACCTGCATGCAATTTACTTGTGTAGTAAATATTCACATATACCCTACAACTCTAAAATAAAAATATAAAATAAAAGGAAAATGTACTAGGGGGAAGAAAGTTAATCCTATAAAAAGTGACCAAAATAGGTCCCTGACAAATGAGAGTCATAACTACAGTCACAAGTTAACCAGACTGTGTGAGGACTTTTTGCACCCTGTCATGGACTGAATTGTTTCCTCCAAAATTTATAGATTGAAACCCTAACCACCAATATTTGAAACAGGGCCTTTAAGGAGACAATTAAGGTTAAATAAGATCAAAATGGTGAGTCCCTAGTCCAACTGGAGCGGCATACTGATAAGACTAGGCCTCAGGAATGCACATCCTCAGAGAAAAGGGCTTGTGAGAACACAGAGAGAAGATAACCATCGGCAAGCCAAGGAGAGAGGCGTCAGGAGAAACCAAACTTGCTGATCTTTTGATCTTGGACTCTAACCTCCAAAGTTGTGAAAAATAAATTCCCATTGGTTAAGCCAACCAGTCCATGATATGTTGTTCTGGCAGCCAGAGCAGACTAATACATACCTATATCTATGCCAAAATGTTGATCCGGTTGCTCCAGAAACTACCAAAATTCCTGGCTCTTCTTTTTACTGCCGCTTGCCTGTCTCATTTTCTTCCCTTCTAATTGCCTGCTGGCTCTTCCTGTCTCTCCTCCACCCAGGCAGACTTCGCCCTCTATACCTACCTTCTCAACCAAGTTGCTTATCTTGTCTAGCAAGTTTTATCAATGAGCATCAGCAATCCTTTGAGTGAAACTCAGAGATCGAGGGGTTATTTTTCGGTGCCCCAACTTTCCTCAGGTGGTGATAACTTTCATATTCAGGTGACCGTATAGCTGGGTGAAGTGGAAGTGTCTTCACAGTGTCTGACTGTGTAGATCAGGTCATCCTCAAATAATAATAGCTAATAATTAATACATTATTTTTATGTGAAAAGAAATACTTTTAGACCTTCACATGCATTATCTCAAAAAAATTATAATTTCACCATGATGTAAGTGTTTGATAAACTAAGGTACAAAGAAGTTAAGTAACTTGCTCAGTCAGGACAGAAAGATATCTGACCCTTTAGCAGACTGTTTCCGAAACAACCTAGTCTGGATTGTCTCATTCTAGAATCCGAATCTATATTTTAACCACCACACTTTACTTGCTGTAGAAAGACATCTGTGACAACCAAAATTGGCACTAAATTTTGGACTCAAAAGACTTTATTTTAAATACATTTATTCTTTATCATTTCTCATTTCTGTTAGGGAAATTGCTATCTACCTGGTAAGACTTTTATGAGTATTAAATAAAATAACTTGTGCGAAACCCTCAGTGAACACTAAAACACAGATATGATTGGTTAGTAGAAAGTATTGAGGTAAAGTTAAAGGAACATGCAATTTGGAATTCAAAGACTGGATTTTGAGTTTTTATACTTTTCTAATCTTCATTAATCTTCATCTGTTAATGGAAACAGTAGATGATGACTTTTTGAGAGCATTACCTACATTGCAGTTATGTTTCTTTCCCCACAGTTTAACTCAGAACTATCTCTGAAATAAATTAGTGCTTTTTCTAGGTCTGATGGATAAAAATGATACATAGGTATTAAACCTCCAACAAAGCTGTGAGTATTAAATGACAGATATATTATGATGTGCTTTGGAAAACACAAGGAATTTTGTAACTATTATTTGGTGCTTGAAAGGCGATCATATAACATCTGAAGTATGAGGGCAGACCTCCCCCCAAAAATAAATGGAATAATTTGTTGGAGGGTGGGCCTCTTGTCATACGGACTTTTCCTTCTAGGTAAGTAAATACTCTAGGAACCCATCAGAATTAGTGTGCATTGATGTGAGAGGCTGGGTTTGGCTTGGTGTCAGTGAATTTTTCTTTTTCTTTTTCATTTTTTTTTTTTTGAGATTCTTTCAACTCCTTTGCCCATTTCACACTGGATGATTTACGAACACACCTGCCCACAGTGCACTGAGTTTTGACATATGACCAACAAACGACGTAATCTCCATGTCTTACCTTCCTATTCACCAGATCCCACCCTGAGCAAATTTTTTTTGTTGTTTCCCCAGATGAAAAAGTCCTCAAAGGAAAACACCTTGCTGATGCAGAACAGGTGAAACAAAAAATGACAGAAGTATTAAAAGGCATAAAATTGATGAGTTCAAAAACTGTTATGAGCAGTGGGGAAAGCATCGCAATAAGTGTATTGCATTAAATGAAGAGTACGTTGAAGGTGACTGAAGTTTAAACATGTAATAATACATACATTATTTTTTTATAAACAAATTCTGAGTTTTTTAGTCCCTCGTTGTATCTAAAATAGGACACCTAATCACTTTAGAATAATCCTGACCATCTAGAAGTCAGAGGGAATAGACGTGATCCACAAGACAAATAACTATAGTATTGTTATGTGATTCATATTTTGAATGGGAGAAATTACTGTTGCTATCTTTTTGATTACTATAAATAGACTCTTTAAGTTACACTTCAGGATGACAAGCAAATTTTTTATGATTTCTCTGAGAAAATGGTCAAACTTTTTTGTAACAAATAGCCCAGAAATCATCTCTTGCACATAAGCTTTCAGTTGATTCTGCAAATTCAACTGTTTTTTAATTAATGTATATGTATAAATTGTCTTCTCATGTTCTGACTATCAAATGCTGTGTACCAAACTATATAGTACAGCTTCGAATCTTAGAACTACCATTTAATTTACCAGTGATTGCAGGGTCAGGAATTTAGGAAGAGTTTAGCTAGGAAGTTGGTTTTGGAGCCATTTGGAGTCACCTGGAGCAGCTGGGCCTGGAAGATCCACTTGAAGAATAAGTCTAGTAACTCAGTATTCCTTCATCTGTGTCTCCATCTGAGGTCTCCTTCTGTAGAGCCTCTCCATGTGGTTTGACTGCCTCACAGCATAGTGAACTCTGGATAGCTCCATTGTGAACATGACAACAGGCTTCCAAGAGGCAGGAAGAGAAGCTCCCAGGCCAGTAATGGCTACTGCAGAATTGGTGCAGCATCTTTTCTACTGTACTTCTACTATGTGATAGGGTTGTGGAAAGGTCATATGATGGAAAGATGTGTGGAATGGAAGTTATTGTTGAGGCCATCTTTAGAAAATACAGTCTGCCACAACTATCATGAAGAGCTTAGTTGTAGGAAAAAATTGCATTATTATACACAAATCATTCCTTTGAATCACGTGATTATCGATTTGCTCACTTTATAAATGGACTACTTTACTTTGAAATAAAAAATTTTTGGCCGGGCTCGATGACTCAGCCTGTAATCCCAGCGCTTTGGAAGGCCGAGGTGAGTGGATTGCCTGAGCCCGAGGGTACAAGACCCACCAGGGCAACTTGGCGAGACCCCATCTCTACAATAAATCAAAAATTAACTGGGCATGGTAGCACATGCCTGTAGTTCCAGCTCCTTGGAAAACTGAGGCAAAAGGATCACCAGAGCCCATCAAGTTGAAGATGGATTGGCTATGAGCATGCCACTACACTCCAACCTGGGTGACAGAGTGAGATGTCAACTCAAAAAAATATATATATATATGAATATCTAACAAAAAAACAATATCTTTAATACTCATTTAATATTCATTCATGCATGTATTCATCAAATGTTTATTATATTCTTACTAGACCAGCTCCTTGGGATAAAAATAAATAAGACTCAGTTTCTGCCTAAAGAGGCTTATAGTCCAGTGGGATCACTGACCTATTGAAATGATAACACAGTACTATTTTTCTAAAAAGCTTTATATAAAACTTCCCCGGTAGTTGCTAAAGTATAAATAATAACAGAGTTCAAGAATGAAAATGGGCTCTTCTCTTCCACAAAGTCTACCCACACATTTTTTTTTTCTTTCTGGTTTACTCTTAGCAATTAAAATCATTACAGTATAATTAAATTTAACTGCTTTTTAATTTTTTATGTACTTTAGTTCTAGTCAATAAATAAAAATGCCTTGAAGTCAAACATTAAGGCCTTGGATAACCATAGCCTAATTGCAGGCACATAAATTATAATCAACAAATATTTGAATTCTCAAAATCTATGTGAACTGATATTTAAAACTCAGGCACCTGGTTACTCAAAGCTGGTGAAAAATCTGATTCTATAACATCTTTATTTTATTTTTTACTTCAACAAACTGCAGTAAAGGTCACAGCAGTGACAGGCCGGCACAAAAATTTATACCAAATTCCAAAAAGAAGGAAAGAAAAGGTTTCAACAATATTTCAAGCATTAAAAACATCCTCAAGGGAAAATAAAACCCTATTTTTATGTTTTAGAGCAAATACTCAAAGACAAAGCAAAATACACAAAAATGCTTTTAAATAATTATAGATGCAGCTTATAAGTATTCTAGAGGTGATTGAATAACAACTTTTCCAGAAGAAAAGTCGAGTTCTATTTGTACCTGCTGATGGTGAATATTTGATCATTAGTAGAATAAACAGTTGACAGAAATGGGGGATAAGTGGACAGTTCATACGTTATTCATTCATACAGATACAAGTACTGTGAAAACCAGGCAAGATAATGGAGTCAACTGTATATTACTTATATGCTTATTGCAAATTTATTCCCTTCTGAGAACTAACAAAACAATAAACGTCTTGTCCAAACAGTGAGCTTACTAAAAGCTATTTGGGGGTAAGATGCATATTATCATGGTTGTATATGTCAGTTTTCTCAGTGGATTTGGTTTTGTATTCTACAAAACACTGCCATATATAAAAATTATTTTCATAACAACATATTCGCACTTCTACACAATAGAAATGTTGACATAACTTATTCCAAACATGTGTGGTAGTTTTATCACTTTTCCTACAGGTGTATGTTCCTTTTTTCTCTAGGACACGGAACACTGGGAGGTTGGGAATACCATCCCCCCCATCCAACACATCCCTAAGATTTAGAAAATTTTTTTCCTCATTTTGTACCAGAACATTAAAAACTCTATTGAATATTACTTTGCTATTAAAAAGTATCAGAGTTTTGTACTTACATTTTCTGACTAAAGTTCAATATTACTTCCAACTTATCTTGGAACTAATTTCAATTGCAATGACAGACAGATCCTAATTTTAAGTCAGAATAAAAGAGGCCTTCTTAAATCATCAGTGTACAGTTGCAGAAAGATGAGCCCATATTTGTTATGAAGAAGATGCTGTCTTTCCTGAAAACAAAATATGCCCTGCCTATTTGGAATGGAATCAAGAAGCTTGCTCAGGAAGTGAATCAACATCTACTTCCAGCCCAGTTCTTGCCCTGCTGGCATTCAAGGTCCTCCTAGATAGCTCCCTTAAACAATGCTGACTTTACAAATGCCTTATTTCCTATTTCTCAACGCACAGATTTTCTGAAATCAAGTATTTTTTCTCCCCTGCCACAATTCTTCTGGTTTCAGCAGTAGAGGTTCTTCACAGGTCAGTGCACAATTGGGAGACAAGGGCAAGGTAAATCCTTGGAGGAAGTTCTTTTTCTGTCTGTATGGTTCTCTAGCAAGACAAAGCTTAATGTTTGCAAATGAGATGCATCCTCTTTCCATGATTCCTGTAATATAAGCTTCTTTGCCCCTGAAATCAAATAACTGAGTACCTGAAATCAAATAATTGAGTACCCTACACCCGTCACTGCTGTATTCTGAAACTTGGCCCACATTTTTGATATTATAAATTCACCTGTCAATCCCCAAATAGGAGAAAGTGAAGAGTTATTTAGAATTGGTGTAATTTTAAATGGTTTATTTACCTTAACTATTGTGTTAAACTAAATGTGACCATATTTTGAGAAACAACGGAGCTTAGAAAACGTTTGGTTTAAGGATAGAATGACAATGGGAATGTGAAAGTATATATATGAATTGTGCACTGCCTATCTACATATAAATTTACCAACATACATACACACCTGTAAACAAATTGACACCCAGTCACTGAATCTGTGTGTCAGAGTTAATTTCGTCTTTATATCCACAGCAGTGACTACCTCAGAATCACTTTACGGCAGAACTCTGAATGGTTGGAACAATAAGTTTGCAGACGTGACCTGGAGCTCTATTGAATTTCCAAGCACACCTTGAACATGGATAGCATGTTTCTTTGAACTAGCTGCAGGGAGTCCAATGTAGACGATGAGGGGAAAGTCCTTCAGTGATCTACCATTAATTAAGGTGAAATGAACATCCCTTAGCAGCAACTTTGGAATTGCCCTCCCTTTCTTACTTTCTCCTCCACAAACTATTCTGGAATATTGATCAAATGCTTGTTCCCATTATTCCTGTCTTTGGTGCAAAGACTGGCGGTGTTAAGCAGGGTAGAGAAAATGATGTTCCCAACACCCCCCACCATTGTTCCACCCCCTGCCACATATTACTCTGTACCTCCTTCCCCACCCCCTCCTCATTTTCAGTGCTTTGGCCTCAAGGAATCAGCTCTTCTGAAATATCACACCATCCCAAGAAAATCTACAGGGCACCCACAAAGACTTCATTCCAAACCAAAGAAAAACTGAATGGGTGCATCTGAGCATGCCAGTAGATCAATGAAACTCTAGTCCTTTGAAAACCAGCTCACTTGGGGGTTGCTTTGTCATTCTGTGCAGGTAATGCTAATCTCCTCACCTTCCCGTACATGGCCCCAGCCCCCACATTTTGGTACTCTGTACCAAGCTCTCTGTAGGGTGTATATTTCTCAGTACTACTAGAGTGAAGGACAGGCACTTAGAAAATGCTGAGATTGGATGTCCACATGGTTCTGAGAAAATAGGTTCAGCGGTGTAGCTATTAGATTATATTCTAATATCAAATATAATTAAAAAATAGAATATCTATTAAGTAGAAATAGGTGTTGCATTAAAGAAGATTGGAATGTGGCAGATCAATCTTGTGACTCTTCAATTACAATGAAGGGGCTGTGTGGGGGTGAGCTTAGTCTAGGAAGGATCACAGAAAATAGGCAATTGATGGTAGTTCAAATATCTCCAATCTCCTTATTAGTTCAAATATCACCAATCTCCTTATTGCTGCTGTTCCTGCCCAGTTCTTCTCTTCTGTTGCCTTTGTTACCTTTTCTTCTTTGTTCTTTTTTTCCTTCTCTCAACAAGTCAGTGTCCAGTTGTGAAAACAACTCTCTTGAAGACTTAGCCATGATAGACTAAGAGCTCTGGGCAAGACCCAGTAAAACCAAGGTCCTGATTCCATTTCAGTGGCTAGAGATGTTTTTCTATCTAGCTGAGACAAACCAGTGAGAAGTAGCAAAGTACTGTGGAAATAGTGCTGATTTGAGGTCCAAGGGATTCCACTTCAAATCCTAGCTGCCACTTGTACATTGTATTACTTTCACAATGTTTCTGAATATTTTGCAGGTTCTGTTTTATTCATCTGTAAAATAAAGGCAATAATAACAGCCTTACAGTGTTGTCCTAAGAAGCATAATGCTGTAGATGACATTCTTTGTGTATTGTGGGGGTTCAGTCAATGAAACTGCTATTATTATTTTAATAACTACTTGCTCTCACCTTTTCAAGTTTTCTATTCATCACTACTCTTGTCTGAAAAAAGTGAAAAAAAGTCAACAACAAAATTCTATGTCAATTTATTTATGCTTTGGAATAGCAAAGGGTACTATTTAAAAAGTCTCTGGCAAGAAAGAAATTTACATTTTCCAGGAAACATAAAGATTAATTTATTGGGGGAAACGACCTTTTTCACTACTTCCAGAGGGAGATGAGAACTTCTTTGACCCATAAAAGCTATTTTCTTCTCTCTTCTTGTAAGGAAAGAGATGATACTACTTAATTTCAACAATGCACCATGTACTTTGCTAGGGGCCATTTAGAAGATCTTATTTCACTCTAACAAACATTCTCTGTCCCTTCCAGTCACCTCTCTCTTCCAGGCTCCTTTCTACATAGAACATGTCCTCATACATACTTGCAAAGACTCTATAGAACCAAGTGCTATAAATATGTTTTCTTCCTTCTCTAAAGGGGCAAAGATTAATAAGCTTCAAACATAAAAAGGGAAAGATAAATATAATGTCAATAAAATCATTTGTAAATTTCAATTTTCATCTTTATAAAAATATTTTCCTTTTCCATTCACCTCCTCTTTCATGGAAATACATGCTGCTTTGCTCCATTTTATTTAAAGTTAAATTATTAAAGGGGAAAATAACAGAAAATCTGGATTTTTGTCAACTTTTAAATCTGGCACTGTTTGTCAACTTTTTTTTTTTTTGAGTTGGAGTCTCACTCCGTCGCCCAGACTGGAGTGCAGTGGCACGCTCCCAGCCACCGCAGCCTCGACTTGCTGGGCTCCAGCGATCCTTTTGCCTCAGCCTTCTGAGTAGCTGGAATTACAGGCACGCGCTACCATTACTGGCTGATTTTTTTTTTAATTTATTGTAGAGATGAGGTCTCACCAAGTTTTCCCGGGCGGGTCTCGAACCCACGGGCTCAGGCAATCCACTCACCTTGGCATCCCAAAGCTTTAGGATTACAGGCTGAGCCACCAAGCCCAGCCTGGTCAACTTTTTTTTTGTTGGTGGCCAGGAGAAATAAGAACCTTAAAGTTAATAAAATCCAAGACCTAAATATTCAATTCTCTAGCATTTCCCTAAAGGATACTCATTCATATCAGAAACAATTAGACAATAATAGAGGGAACAAAATCATAAACACATTGTTCTGTCCAGAAATATCTGTTGCCCTGGAGAACTGACATCAAGCCAGTATCAATCTCCTTCAGGGGCTGCTTTTGGGAGGCTGAGGTATACCCAGCACAAAGGGACAAGGGACATCACGCTTGAGTCTGGGCTTTTTGGCACTTTTCTTATAAACGAAATCCGAAGTCTCTTGACATGTTTCATCACTTAAGATAGGCCTGAAAGATATTTCTTGCTATAGAAATTGAAACCCCTGACAAAATAACAGCAAAAAATGCATATATAAATTTATTATTTAAGCAGTTTTCACCAATGCAGGAAAGGCATTTTTTTTTAACATTATTATGAAATCAAATTTCTCAAACTAAAAAAGATGGCATTAACCATCACTAAATGTGAAGGTGTCTTTTTTCTTGACATTCTTATTTGGAAAGTCCTTAGTGGGCTGTCTACCTACTCCTAACCATCAAGAAATGTGCTAATATGAGAGAGATAGGATGAGTTGGAAAATAGGAAATATGGCATGCATGGTTTAAATTCATCCAAGGTTATTATGGAATGAAGAATTTCATCATCTGACAACTGTTAAGGAGTTTAAAAAGGGCTAGTGGCTCCTTTCCAAGTAAAATATTAGTGAATATATATACAGAAAAATGTCAGCCTTACAGAATTTCTTAACACAATGCTACCACCAAATAGTTCCAGGCCAAGAGTGCACATCCCTAATGATGGAATAATGGGCACCTACAAATCCGATCCTAGACCCCACTCACTGGGGACACTGGTAATATTAGTGCCCTCACCTTCCAGCACACTGCCAGGCTTTAAGAACTAGGTCCTCATCGCACAGTTAGTCCAAATCGTTCCTTTAATCACTTGAAAGGAGACAGAAAAGATGGGTGCCATGTGGTGGCAGCATTCTCAGTTGGCCCAGGTGTTGCTCAGATAAGCTTTCTGTGGGAGACAGAATACACAGAATTCAGAATCAGTAGGTTTGCAAATAATTTCTAAATTGATGCTCGATTCTGAAGACTTGGCCAGATTCCTCTAAAATTCCTAGCTCCAAATGACCATGAACCCTGTATGTAGTTCTTTGTGGTTGGTTTCCCATAGTATTCTCAGGTTCTGAGCTGATGACAAGCAGTTGCCGCTGAAACTTTTGACCTGCGGAAAAAATACCCAACAGAGTGTTGAAGTTTTTTCTCTCTTTGCAAATAGTTAGAATCTGTGGTCTATGGAAAGTGATTTTTTTGTTGTTGCTGACAGATGAATTCTCAAGGCCTAGAAGACATCATAGATAGTGTATTGTACAATTTTGGGCATTCTTTTTTTTTTTCCTTTGAGATAGAGTCTCACTCTGTCGCCCAGACTGGAGTGCTGGGCTAGACCTGCTGGGCTCTGGTGATCCTTCCGCCTCAGCCTTCCAAGTAGCTGGAACTACAGACGCGCACTACCACGCCCGGCTAGTTTTTGATTTATTGTAGAGATGAGGTCTTGCCAAGTTGCCCAGGCAGGTCTCGAACCCGTGACCTCAGGTAATCGACTCACCTCATCCTCCCAAAGTGCGGGATTACAGGTTGAGCCACCGAGCCCAACTTTTAGACATTCTTAATTCCTCCCAGCTTTTGGAATAATGTACTGGGAAAATATATATCTGACATGCATCCATACTATACATACCTATTTAACCCAATAACCAAGTTTTGGCAAACCCCAATGACATCTACCAAAACAAATCTGAGGTGTAATTAAATAATAATCAACAATATGGTGAACCCAGATTGCCATTCTAGATAATCTGAGAAAACAAACTATCTCAAGAAAAATAATCAGTCTTCTGAAAATGTAACAGAACGCCGGGCTCGGTGGCTCAGCCTGTAATCCCGCGCCTTTGGGAAGCTGAGGTGAGTGGATTGCCTGAGCCCGCGGGTTCAAGATCCGCCTGGGCAACTTGGTGATACCTCATCTCTACAATAGATCAAAAATTAGACGGGCGTGGTAGTGTGCGTCTGTAGTTCCAGCTACTTGGAAGACTGAGGCGGAAGAATCACCGGAGCCCTGCAGGTTGAGGCTGCGGTGGCCGGGAGCAGCCACTGCACTCCAGTCTGGGTGACAGAGTGAGACTCCAACTCAAAAAAAAAAAAAAAAGAAAAGAAAATGTAACAGAACTATAGATTAGGACTCATATGTGACTTCTACTCCAAAATCACAAAGCAGAAGATTTCTTCATTTAAATCTAAGTGAAGAGGGGGAGTTGAATGGGTTCATCAACACTGCCAAAATTATAAGACAAACTCCATACATTCTTCCAAATTGCACAATCTTCTCCTAACATTATTTGAGAGGAGTATTACTTTTTCTGTTCTCCGTATTTTCTGATTAGTTCCCAAGGTGACTCCAACCTCAGTTTCAATCAAAGACTTTCACCTTGAAACAAATAAGAACTCCATCATTTTCACATCTGACACTCAGCCAAGAGGAGACAGGAAAGGGTGGTATGACTACAAAGCAAAGTGTATTTATTATATGCTTTTTGGTCATGTGACAAAGGAAAAAGTAGTCATGAGTCACTGATGATATAAAACCCTGAAACACCCATTTCCTAGGAAAAAAGGAGCAATGAACTGCACGTTATCTTGAATGTCTGTTTTGCTCACCCACAGAGGAAAATGCTTTTGAATGTGCCATCATCAGTGATAGGCAGAGCATAATTATATTGTTCCCGTATAGTTCTGAAAGATTAAAAGGTAGATTAAAAAATAATTTAAAGGTAATAGTGTACATAGTTATTTCCCTTCAATTTGTGTAAATAATCAGTCACCAAAATGGAAAAAAAGGAAAAAGCGCTCTTTGATAATACACTGTTATGCAGAGTGTCTGTCATTTCAGCATAATCAGATGAATTTTTGTTTGCAAATTATAAATTATTCAGAAAGCTTCTTATTACAGTTATATGGTTGTTTACTGTGGGAGGGAGGGAGAGCTCACTTCATTTTCCTGATGTACTCTCTAAAAATGGAGACAAAAATAAAGCATTTGGCACATTTCGTGGGAGTGCCTGTTCCAAGCTAAATACAAAAGGAAGACAAATGCAATAATTGGGCTGCATTTATGAAACCAAAATATAATTGCACACAGGGATTTTGTGGCTGATTTTTCATGTGTAACTGTATAACAGACTCCTAGATGGTGTGCCCGTAGAATGCACTTGGAGGCAGGGTCAGTGTCCTTACTGAAGGTCACAATACAGATCTGACAGGAACAAGTACAGTGTCCAAAAGCAAACTGCCACTTTGAGAAGCAATCAAGCAGTTTCCACAGGGCTGATTGCCTCCAACTCCACCTCAAGGCATTTAACAAAGTGGCAGCCAGGTCTTGATTAATCAGCAGAGGCACTAATGAACCAGCCTTGCCCGAGGTTTCCTGCGCTCTCTGATTCCTAACTGCCTCTTTAGTGAATGACTTGGGGCCTCCAGTGAGCCTCACGCAGACAGCACCAGTTCTGCCTGGGCACAGACATGTGATGACAGAGGAGAAAGTCCTGCTAAGTGGTGCATTCATGTTGTTTGTTGCCGTTCAAAATGCACCTCATATAAATATTTAACTTGAGCGAGTGAAATGCACTTTTGAGAGATTAGGTAAGGATCTGGGCTAAGAACTTGACTTATGAATCCCATCACGAAGGAGTTGTGAGCATCACGAACTTTCTATATGCAGCTTCCAACACGGTCTAGGCACGTAGGCTCCCAGGACACAATTGCAAGTGTTGCTTGCATTCACTATTAATTAGGTTTATGAATCTGGCAAGGTTAAAAAAGGGGGGAAGGGATGATGACTGTTACCTGTTGGGCTCTCCAAAACACAGTCTGAGATAAACATTCCAGTGCAAGTTGTTTGTTTAGGAAGTAATTTCAGGAATGTTGAGAATGTAGGGAAAGGAAATGGGAGAGAAGGTCAACAATCAGGTTTGTGTCATTAGCTAAACTGCCACTGTGGACAAGGGAAGCTTAATCCCACTGGAAAGCTCAGAGCACCAGTGAGAACACACATCTACATGTAATTCCAGGACAGGATTCCAGAGTGTTCATCTCCCAGCTCCTGTTAGTCACTGGCTAAGAGCTGCCTGCTAGGGGTGAAGATGGTGGGTCCATCTCCTAGCATGTTGATCTGCCATATGCACAGCCAGGCAGGCTGTCACCAGAGCAAAGCCTCAGGCCAAAAATGCTGGACGCTCATGGGGATATGGCCAGGCATCCACAGTGCCTGCTTCAATTCCAAAACCAATGTATGCCTGGATTTTTAAAACATGTATCATCCCAATTTTCCTCCACTCTTTGGATTAAAATCCATATTGATTTGTACTTCCAAACACTCTGAGTAGTAGCTAAATCTGCAACCCAAAAATCTTCTGTGTCAGGAAGTTGCTTAAGATTTTTGAAATTTGTCATAGGTAACCTATAAAGCTGCCTCATACCCTCTGGGTACGTGAGATGAATGGTAATTGACTAATGTGTACTTTCTGTGTCTCTGATGGTATTGGTACTGGTTACCATAGATAGTGTTGCTGGTCGCAGGACCCAGGCCAAGGCTACACAAACAAATAGGTTATCACAGCTGGGCCAGGACTTTGGCGTCTCTGCTTGGGCCCAACAGGATCTGGACTCACAGACAATGGTCATGATGGAGAATCCTAACTCACTGACACAGCCATGTTTGGCCAAACACATGCAAATCTCAGTACCACCTCGCTAATGCAAATGAACACTTCAAATATCAGTGAAAAAGAGTCCCCCCAAATTCTCTGCCAATGTCCTGTGGCTCACTCATTACAGTCTCTTTTATCCAGATTATTTCTATTCAAACCTGTAAAAATGTTTCAGAGAAAACAACAACTTGCTGATTATAAACTAGTCATCCAAAATATTTTCCACTGCATAAAATTTTACAGACAATGCTGATACAACGCATTCAGCGTGTCAAAACTAATGTTGAAATAAATAATGAGATACACAATGAATATCCAACTGATGTCAGTCATCAGAACCAGAAGAAATTATACTAATAAGCAGCACCTCTTGCTTCTCATTAATTATTGCCTTTGGAGTTTGAATTGGACTCAGTGCTTTTCACTTCCTGTTCTTAATTGTTGTGTAGAGATGCTGAGGGTGATTAAACAGCTCTCGCTTTTCATTCTGAAGCGGCTAGATTTGGTGGCAGTTAGAATGTTAGGATCCCTTAAACAAATAGCTTCCTGTTTGTGTCCCATCAGGATGCAAGTACAAGTCTGAATCCATAAAGATCTTGGTGGTCGGTATCCTAGCTGCCTAATTGACTATCTCTCTCCATATGCCGCAAGCAAATAATTAGAACAAACAAAACATGCAACGTTTTTACCTCCAAACCACCTGCTTCCTGAGCCTCCCTAAGTCTTTCTTGAGCAGTTGGATAAAAGAAACACTGAGAAATTGAGTGACTTCCAGGATCAAAAAAAAAAAAAATCCTGCCACAGAGGCTAAAAGGAGAAATAAGGTCATTATTTAAACAACTCAGACACCCTCTACCTCTGCCTAAAGTGCCCATGTAAATTACTTGCCAAATGTGATTGCTTTGAAGTTCCCTTGCAATTGTTTGGATAAAAGGTGGATTTCTCTGAAACATTCATAAACTTAAATATTCTTCATTTCACATTCTAAAGCATGATGAATATAAATATGATCATATATTCTGCAACTGCCCTAATCTTGATGGTCTGCAATCCCATCTACCTCACACACAAAAAATTCAGCCTTTTGATACATTTTTTCTTCCCAAATGCTGCTATAGGTTCCTAGGGAGGGAATGCAATAAGGGTGGGGTCCAGAAATGTTGCACGTGATGGCAAATGGGTAGCCAGCCTAGATCTATACACTTTCCTGCAGATGGCAGTAGTGCCACAATGGAGGGAGGACTTTTTCTCACCAACAAGCCCCCTTGGACTAGTAGAGGGCTACTGTGGGCTCTGAGTTTATTTAAATGCTTGTTTGCTCAGTGCTGAGGCTGCATTCTGGGTCTCAATTCTGGCCACAGCACACTAAAGTGGGTTGAACAGTGTCTTTCCAAAATTCATGTACACCCAGAAACTCAAATATGAGTTTTCCTTATTTGGAAATACGGTATTTGCAGATGTGATTCATGAAAGATCATGATCACGAGGAGACATTCTGAATTAGGGTAAATCTTAAATCCAATAGCTGATGTCTTTACAAGAAACAGAGAGGATACACAGAGGGAAAGAAAGCTATGTGAAGATGAAGACAGAGATTGGAGTAAGATATCTACGTGCCAAGCAATGCCAAGGGATGCTGGGAGAACCAAACACTAGGTGGCGCGAGAGAGATTCTTCCCTAAAACTTTCAGACAGAGCATGGCATTTCCAACTCCTCTATTTTAAACTTTTAGCCTCCAGAATACATTTCTATGGTTTAAAGACACTGAATTCATGATGATTTGTTGCAACAGTTACAGGAAAGTAATATAGACCCAATCAGGACCAACCCATAGAACTGGCCAGAGAAGACTACCACATCTTCTCTGGATCAACATATTGCTTTGCGTAAGCATAAAAAAATCTACTACCATAAGAGTGAAAGTGAGTCAGTATGTGCATTAACAAAACAAGTAAAATCACATTAGGGTCTGTCAAGAATAAAAAACATGAATTTTTAACAGTTTGAAGGCAGTTGGCTCAATTATAGAAGCTCATGCTGTATTTCTGCCTCTGGCCAGGGTCTGGACCTGGCCTCCACTTAAGCCCTCCTAAGGGACCGATCTCTAGTGAGAATTCAGGCAGTGCCCAGGAAGACAAAGCTGCACCCCACATCTACTAGGCAGACATTCACTGGAGGCTAAAGTAGGGTCTTCAAACTCTACCCTACAGAATTATGTGCCTGTGATCACTGTACACATGGGAAGACAACAGAGATAGGTAATATTTTATTGGATAAGCTTTTGTTCTGCTGAATTTTTCTATGATAAACAAACTGAATTGTAAACAGCTAACTCTGATAGTTTTCATCCACATTGGGGAGTTAATATAGTGTACTTCTTAGCTTTGACACTGAGACACCGTACATCTCCTCGTGAAATATTACCTCACATCTCACCTTCCCAAACTTGTGTCTATACAAACCCTGCATAGAGGAGGAGTGTCTCATCTCAGCACTCTGTGCTCAGATGCTGGGCCTCTCAGATCAAAGTCCTTATTCCCTTATCTCTGCCTATCTCCAAGTTTCTGTCACTTTAGTGCCACTTCTAGGCTCCATCTTCTGGTCCCGGTCTCAAATTCCTAGATAGATGTGTTTTTCTTCCTCAACCTTGGGAGATTCAACAATAATATAAAAATAATTTTTCATAGATTTTATTGCTATTTATGTTATTTTCAAAAGTGTTATTTTTTAAAAGTATGAAAAGAGCTAGATATTGTAATAGATTCAAAATAGACAAATGCAAAATTTTCCAATTTATTTTTCAGTGGGAGTCCAATATCTCTATTTCTTATGGATTATTAATGGAAAATGATTATCTGATGAATTTATTCTTCTTCTTTTGTTTTAGAGGGTTGACTCTCTCATATGTGCTTCCAATGACCTTTCTGATTTCAATTTCTGTGCCTTTATTGCTCTTTCATTAGAAGAAATTAGCAGGCCTTTCACATTTTTTGAAGGAAGCATCAGCTAGGGTCCATAGGAAAAGTAATGGCTTAGAAACCTTGATGAATGCCAGTTCTCCCAGGGCACATCAACTCTAAGTGTGTCTGTATATGCATAGAGAAAATGGCAGATTTGAATAAACATCCTGAAACATTTTGATAGAGTTCCAGGATCTGTTGGCTATTCGAATTTATTGTGTACTTTATTTGTGCTCTTCCAACAATGAAGTTAACTCTTTCTTTGACTGAAAAGATCCTATGTTACAAATGATCCAGTTATATTTATTCAAAAATAATTTTTTAGCCCCTATTTTGTGCAACACTGGACACCAAGAGTACTTGGGAGGATACAGAAACTATTCCTTGCTCTCAAGGACCTTTTATAGTAGCAAGCAAAAAGTCACAGAAACAGTAAATCCTAATAGAATAATGAAATAAGTCATAATGTAATCTTAGACAACAGGGATCACCCCAATATTCATGTATGTCTAGGCATAACTTAAAGACTAGAGAGCAAATCTTCTGGAAATCTAGTGCATGTGTGGCTGGAAAGCATTAAGCAAGATAACTGAAATCTCAGGGACAGAGGTTACAACATACTAGACTGATCTAAGAACAAAGCCTGAAGACCAAGTTATTTTGAGCCTGGATTAGGGAAGATCATTCAAATTATCACATTAACCATTTCCTATTAATTTATGCCCAATGCTAAGGTCAGAGGAACTGCTACTACAGACTGAAAGAGCTAGAATACCAAATTTTGGTGAGGTACTTCAATTTTCAGAAGTCAGAGATTAGAAGTATAAGCACTATTGCTTTCAGGAAGAGCATAAAACGAAGGTAGATAGGCTTCATCAGTGAAAAATATTGGAACAATTTTTTGATGGTAGCAAAGATGATGTAAGAAGACAGTATGCAGAGTAGCGTCAACAGAGAGTTTAATATATTGCTTTGGAATAATCACTGGTCTTTGCACCATCTTCGGAAACCTCAATACCAGATCTGAAGAGCTAATAGTAAGAAAGAAAATGGTGAAATGTTGGGAATGATGGATAGGAAAATATGAGGTGAGTTAGGAAATAATGGATAGATGAAATAATAGAAGGTCTGAAATGTTATGCTAAAACATTTGCGTTTTTGTCTGCAAAAATTAGAAACCCATCAAATGTATGTGAGTGTGAATATAATTTTTTAAGATGGCAAAAATTGACATCTGACTTGTGCTATAGGAAGAAGAAAAAAGAGGGATTGTCTGGCCCCCAAAATTGTCTACATACTAATCGCTGGAACCTGCAATTAGCATGCAGGGGGAAAGCATTGCATATGTAATTAGGCTAAGGATCGCAAAATGGAGAGATAGTCTTGGATTACATGGGTGAGCCTGGTGTAATCACAAGGGTCCTTAAAATAAATTGAGAGATAGATAGTCTCAGAAGGAAACATTATGCTGAAAGCAGAGCTTGATTGATGCCTTTGTAGCAGGAGTCACCCACCAAGGAAACCGGAAATGACAAAGCACAGAGCTTCCCCTCTAGCTTCCAGAAGGAAGAGAACCCTGCAAACAACTTAATTTTAGCCCCTGAGAGACCCACATTGGTTTTCTGACCTTCAGAAAGGTGAAATAATAATTTTTTTGTTGTTTTCAGCCAAAGTTTCTGATAAGTACTTACTGCAACCATACTGCAACAAGACGACCCTGATGCTGTACCCAAGTATGTGTCAAGCTTGTGTTTATATGATTCCTTTCTTACTTAGTCTTCATCAAGGTAAAACTATGAAAGAAACATCATTATTTCCATTTCACCGAATAGGAACTTGAAACTGAAAATTATTAAGTAAATTACTACTAAATGACTAAGTAAATTATTACTAAATGGTAAAGCCTCACCTGGTCTAAATTTGTCCCTGGAGTCATGTTTAAGCCATGATGTCTTAGTGGCACTAAAAAGTGGAGGGAATGGATGAGATATATAACAAGAGGTAAAATAAACATGAGCTAGACTCACCATTTACAGCACACTAACTTGAGACATACTCCTTTCCCAAAAAATGACAAAATAGGCAAAAAAAAGTATTTTCAATGAGGAGTTTTAGGGGTCAATGAAAAAGCCTGGGGCAGTGTAGACCTAAAAGCTTCAGTTTTAAATACTCTGCCATTTACTATATAACTTTTGGAAAGTCTGTCCTATCAGTTATTTTTTTTTTCCAGCAAAATGGGATAGATAATATGACCAAATAATTGTTGTATAAATTTTCTTAGCTATTAGCTATAAAACTATTAGTCCAGTCCTTGTATTTAGTTACTACCATACTAAATGATTGCTTTTTAGTATTAATATTAGTGTTAGCATTATTTGTTTACAGAACTTTATGGTAGTTAAAAATAAGTGAATATATTACAAAATATATTACTATAAAGAAAAGTTCTTTAAAAATCCATTGCGAGAGGAGAAAGAAAAAAAGAATTGATGAAATTCATGATGAATTAAAAATAAATACACTTATCATTATTCTTTAATGAGTGACCAATTTTGGTCCACCATAAGACAGCTTTAATACTTTAAAGATAAAAATAGTCAAAATTAAAATCAACATATTAACAAGAAACATTGATTTTTATATTTCTAACTTATTGTAGTATTGAATATTAAATTGATCAAAATGACTAAACATTTTGGTCACTTTAAAAAATCTTGCTTTTTTATTTTTTAAACTAAAATTGACTTTAGCTATTATTCTATTTTGTATATTTTTAAGACTGAAAATTTGAAACATGAAAACTCTCAACAAAATGTATTATTTGGAGCAAACTGAATATTCAAAAATATGTGAATTGCTCACACAAAATATGGAATGCTACAAAACAATGTGCATGAACTGGTCCAAGAATGTTGAAACCAGTATATACACAATCTGTTTGTCCCTTATTCTGCCACTGTGTTGTCTATCTGTCTTTCTTAAGTATTACCAATAAAACTGAGGAAAGACTGAGTCAAATTTGTGATATTCTTTATGTTCTGCTTTTGCATTTTGATGTTAATATTTTTTGTAAATATTACGCTTATTATTAAAAACGAAAATTTAAACAAGCCATTAACATATTTTAAGAAAATGCTAATGATAATTTACTAGCTCTTTATATGAATATTTCATAATGTATGCAAATATTCCCCTATTGAAGGCATTTAGGCCATGCCTTCCTTCTTACAGTATTATTTATTGTATTTACCAGTTACTTAATTTAAAATCTTTTTGTATCACTTTCACTATTATTATATTAGCTTCTCAATGTCATAAATTGCTAGGCCAAGTTCAACTTAAACAAGGAACACTCAGTGCCTACGAGTAAAGAAATTAACAGCTAATGAATAAGAAATCCCAGTACAGACCCTGAGGGTACCATTAAGATAGGGTTTAAATAACAACGTCAGTAAGTCTGTGTTATATAAAGATCAAATTGGACTAATGTCCATAAACAGAAAAGAACATTAATTCGGGTCTCATTTGTAGTTCCCGTAATAACCATTTATCAGTTAAAGCAAAGGATTCTGTGACTTGCCAACTACTCTCTCCGTGAGCACATTAAATGTGGCAGGTCCTTGAAAATAGCTACCAAAGTTAAATAATTTAGCGTAACATTAAAAATCTTTACTTAGCATTTCTTTACACTAAGCACTGAGCTTAGTGCTGAGGGGATACGGGAATAGGTAAACAAGACATAGTTTCTAGTTTTAAGAGGCTTCTTTTCAAGCAAGGAAGACAATCAACTAAATAATGTGCTATGAAACAAAATACATCACTGGATACTTAGCACATTTCAGGCATTTTTCTGCATGTTAAGGAGATACAGGCTTGGTTAATTATAAGAGTCCCTATCCTCAATGAGAATAAAAACATGCAGATGAATAGCCCAAAATTAATGGGGTACCTCAGATATGATGCGATGAGAAGACTCTAGCATCTGTGGTATTAAAACAACAACAGCAAAAAAAAAACCATAAAATGAAGACAAAAGCTAAACACAACTTGAGGGACAATATACAAAATACGAAAATTCCTCATCAGAACCATCAAGATCATGAAAAGCAAGGAAAATCCTGAGAAGTTGTCACAGACCAGAAGAGATCAAGAAATATGATGATGAAATGAAATGTGAAATTGTGGAACAGGGGGAAAAATGCATTATTGGAAAAAATGGTAAAATCAAAATAAAATCTGGAATTAAGCTAATAGTAAAGTATTCATTTTATTTTAGCTTTGATAACTATACCACAATAATGGAAAATAATAACATTTAGAGAAGATGAAACTGGGTGATGTGTGCATGGGAACTTCCTGCACTATTACAGCAACTTTACTATAAACCAAATATTATTCAAGAATAAAGAATCTGTTGATTCCATAATAATTCTTATTACAGGAAAATTATTTGTTGAATAAAGGGATGATACAATTTTTTTTAAAAAAGGAATCCGTTGAAAACAGATGTGGAAGATATGTTTCTGGTCTAGCATGTAAGGAACTTGGAAGTCATTACTCTGTCCTAACAAGTAAAAAGATGAATGAACTAAAAACATCAATAATTCTTCTTAGATCTGTCAGAAAAGTGAGGTCACAGTGAAAAATCAGTTGCCTCAAATTTACAGAGACAGACATGTGAATATAAAAAATTACAATTTACTGGAGCAGAAACCCATAAGCAGAAGTCTCTGTGGGAACCAGTACCCGGGTAAGAAAACCTTAACTGTAGTTAACGAATTGCTAGATCCTCAATACAGGCAAGTTTAAGAGTTAAAAACTCCAGAAGGAAGGCAGGGTGCAGTGGCTCAAGTCTGTAATCCCAGCACTTTGGGAGGCTGAGGTGAGAGGATTGCTTGAGCTCAGGGGTTTGAGACCAGCCTGGGCAACTTGGTGAGACCTTGTCTCTACAATAAATCAAAAAATAAGCTGGGCATGGTAGTGCATGCCTGTAGTTCCAGCTACTTGGAAGGCTGAGGCAGAAGGATAGCCTGAGTCCAGCAGGTCAAGGCTACGGTGACTGTAAGCATGCCACTGCACTCCAGCCTGGGCAACAGAGTAAGACTCCAACTCAACAAAAACAAAACCAAACAAAAATTCCAGAAGGAAGGGGTTGGATTCATCTGGGACTCTGTTTCTCCGGAGAAGCAGAATCAATAGGATGTATATATACAGTGAGAATCAGCACATATAATTGTGGAGAAGTCCTAAGGTCTATAGTTAGCAAGCTGGAGACCCAGGAGAGCTAATGGTGTAGTTCTAGTAAAGGTCTTCAAACCTGAGAACCAGGAAAACCCGTAAGTGTAAATTCCCAGTTTAAGTCTACCTGTTTGAGAGCCAAGGAGAGCTAAGGTTTAAATTTAAATCTAAAGACAGAAAGACTGATGTTTCAGTTCAAAGAGTGAGGCAGGAACAGGTGCTTTTAATTAGTCTTTTTGTCTTATTTAGACCTTCAACTGATTGGATGAAGGTCACTCACACTGGGGAGTGGGAGGTGGCAATTTGCTTTACAAAGTCTGCAGTTTCAAATGTTAATTTTATCCAAAAAACCCTCTCACAAACACACCTAAAATAACATTTGACCAAATGCTTGAGTATCCCATGGCTCAGTCAATTTGACACCTGAAATTAACCATCACCTGGGCCCCCACATTTTTGTGAGTTTACCTCCAGGAGCACTAGCAGGTCTTCACAGTAAATATTGGAGAAAAATTCCTTTATACTTCGACCAAGAAGAAAGAAAAAGTAAACATTTGGAAATACACCATAGCATTCCATTCTTCTTAACAAGGCCTGCCCTTAAAACAAAACAAGACAAATACATAAACAACAACAGAAACAAAAATTGTTTTACAAGAGCTTAACCCATTGGGGTTTTATCAAAGCCTGACATCTCTTCAGTCATTCTGTCCCACCAAAACCAAGGAAAAGACTGGGAGGCATTTGTGAAGTTTACAGCTTAGGGGCACAAGACTGAGACCTAATTACAGGACTGCAGAATACTCTTTTTCCCCCCATACCTTAGTACTACTTCACAAAAGACATATATACAGAAGTTTCTTGTGCCCTGTATACCATTTCCAGCTTTCAACAAAATATCATAAGAGATACTGAAAGGCACAAAACACAGTTTGAAGAGACAGAGCAAGCATCAGAGCCAAACTAAGACATGGCAGGGATATTGGAATTATGAGACTGGAAATTTAAAACATCTATGAAAAATATGCCAAGGCTTCTAATGGAAAAAGTAGACAGCATGTAAAAGTAGACTAGTAATGTAAGCAGAATGATGTAAGTTTTAAAAATGAATCAAAATTAAATGTGAGTGATTAAAAAAATCACTGTAACATAAATGAAGAACGCTTTTGATGAGCTCTTTGGGAAACTGGACATGGCTGAGGATATGTGAGGTTGTGAATATGTCAATATATGTCAATAGAAATTTCCAAAATGGAAAAGTAAATAAAAATAAAAAGTATGAATAAAATGGAATCCAACAACTGTGGGAAAATAAAAAGAAGAATTACATATGGGTAATAGGTATACCAGATGAGAGAAAGAAAGAAAAAGAGAAAGAAAGAAAAACAGAGAAGCAATATTTGAAACAATAATAACTAAGAATTTCCCTAAGTTAATGGCAAACATCAAACCACAGATCCAAGAATCTCAGAGAACACCAAGCAGAATAAATGACTATGCCTAGGCATATCATATGCAAAGTACAGAAAAATACAAAATAAGGGGAAAAAAATCTTGAAAGGGGATAAAATAGACACCTTATTACAGAGGAAAAAAATATAGGAATTATATCTGACTTCTCTTCAATAATCATTTATGCAAAAGGAGAGAAGAGTGAAATATTTAAAGGATTGAGAGTCAGAAAGAAAATATACCAATATAGAATCCTATTCTAGCTGGGCTCGGTGGCTCAGCCTGTAATCCCGCGCCTTTGGGAGGCTGAGGTGAGTGGATTGCCTGAGCCCACGGGTTCGAGACCCGCCTGGGCAGGCGAGACCTCATCTCTACAATAAATAAAAAAATCAGTTGGGCATGGTAACGCGCGCCTGTAATTCCGGCTACTTGGAAGGCTGAGGCGGAAGGATATATATATATATACACACACACAGGAAAAGATTTTAACATTAAATGTGTAAATTGAATGTAAAAAATTCATGGCATTGAAAACATTGAATATAATATTCAATGTAGCACTGAATATTAGAAAAGAAGGAAGATCTAAAATCAATCATCTATGCATCCACTTTAGAAAAATAGAAAAAGGAGAACAAATTAAATTCAGAGTGAGCAGAAGAAAAAGAAATAAATTTACAGCAAAATCAATGAAACTGAAAACAGGAAATCAATGAGAAAGTGAACAATACAAATAGCTGTTTCTTTGAAACAATCAGTAAAATCTATAAGCCTCTATCAGCTAACTAAAAATAGACAGCAAGAAACACAAATTGATAAATCACATATGGAAAATGAAACATAACTACAGATCCCATGAGTGGTAAAATGATAATAAAGGAATACTATGAACAATTCTATGCCCACAGATTGGATAATCTACATAAATTACACCAATTATTTAAAAGATACAATCTGACAAAACTCACATAAGAAGAAATAGACAATCTGACTAGGACTACATCTATTAGAAATATTGAATCAATAATTAATAACCTTTTAAATCAGAAAGTATCAGATTCAAATGAGTTCACAGGTAAATTCTGCAAAACATTTAAATGCAAAAAATTATAGCAAATCTCTGCAATCTCTTTCACAACTTAGAAGCAGAGGAAATTTGGCCTCTTTATGAGGCCAAAATTACCTTAATACCAGAATGTAAAGAAATTATTATAAAGGACAACTACAGAACAATATTTCTCATACACATAGACTCAAAATTATTAGCAAATTAAAATGTATAAAAAGAATTGTATACCATGAACAAGTGATTTTAACCCCAGATATGCAAGACTGGTTCAACATTCAAAAATCTGTTACAATCTATCATACAAATGAGATAAAGAAGAAAAGTTGCTTGATAATACGAATAGGTATAAAAAAAAACACTTGACAAAAATCCTACAGTTTGCATCATACTTATGGTAAGAAACTTGAAGTTTTCTCACTAAGACCAAAAACAAAGCAAAGATGTCTCCTTTCACAGGACCTTTTGAAAATTATGTTGAAAGTTCTAACTAATGCAACAAGACATGAAAATGAAATAAAATATACAGATTGGAAAGGAGGAATGAAAACTCTTTGTTCACAGATGACATGACTACCTATGTAGAAAATATGAAAGAATCATCATCATCAACAGATAACCTGAAAAAAACATTAATAGAGAGATAAAATGTAATCCCATCATTTTTGGATATTAGTAAACTGACTCTAAAAGGTAAGTGAAGCGGCAAAAAATCCGGATTAGTCAAGACTACATGAAAGGAAAAGAACAAAGTTGAGGACTCATGCTACTTGATTTTAAGATTTACCATAGGCTGGGTGTGGTGGCTTATGCCTATAATCCCAGCGATTTGGGAGACCAGAGGGAGAAAATTGCCTGAACCCAAGCGTTTGAGACTAGCCTGGGCAACATGGTAAGATCTCATCTCTACAATAAAATAAAAACATGAATGTTGGGATGATGACGGTTGAAGTCAGTCAGACTATGAGAATCCCAGTGTAAGTGTGTGAGTGTATGGAAAATTTTATGTGTATGCTGGTGAGTGAGTGAGCATGTGAATGACTGAATGAGTGAGGCCTAGGGAATTAGTGGCCAGGGATCTCCCCGGGCAGCGGCTTGTGACGCAGCTGCTGAGCTTGGACCCTAGTGATTCCCAGGATGCAGATGTCAAACACCATTTTTTTTTTTGAGTTGGAGTCTCACTCTGTCACCCAGACTGGAGTACAGTGGCCTCTCCTGGCCACCTCAGCCTCGACCTGCTGGGCTCCGGCGATCCTTCCGCCTCAGCCTTCCGAGTAGCCAGAATTACAGGCATGTGCGACCACGCCTGGTTGATTTTTTGATTTATTGTAGAGATGAGGTCTTGCTTGCCCAGGCGGGTCTAGAACCCGCGGGCTCAGGCCATCCACTCACCTCAGCCTCCCAAAGGCGTGTGATTACAGGCTGAGCCACCGAGCCCGGCTACACCATTTTTTTTTTTAAATCAACAAAACCCTTCCCAGGAAGAAAATGGTGAGAGAGATGGACTAAGTGGGGCCTCAGGAGCAAGGGGTCAGGGCCCTCCTAATGAAGAGCTGGTGCTACAGCTGCTCTGTTTAGTCCCTAGCACTTCCCAGGTTGCAGAAGCTGAGCGCCATTTTTTTTTTAATGGACAAATGTTTTTCCGCGAAGCAGCAGCGGGGAGGGACTACCGGCTTTAGGCTCTGCCTCACCACTGCAGCAAGAGAGACTGCCGGTTTCTGGCTTTGCCTCACCACTGCTGCTCCTGGCTGGACATGAGCAGCAGGGGCTGCAGAGGGACCCCAGAGGCAGAGGCCCACCAGAGAAGATGAAAGAGGCACCCCACCACCATCTTGAAAATGGGGCAGGAAGTGCTCCAACTTGCTCACCACAGAGCAACAGACTCCATCTCTGTGACTGGTGAATCAACTACTCAGGGTTGATCATGACCCAGAGGAAATATCCTGAATGCACAGATTTCAGAGGGACCTGACAAGTGCTGAGTCTCAGGGGTCCTACTCCCTACCCTGATCCAGTCACAGGACAAAGGGTTGGGTCAGAAAAGGACAAGGGAGCTCTCCAAAGAGATCAGTGGTGAGTCTGGGTCTGATGCAACCCCCACTCCTGCCCAGCAATCCTCTGAACCTCTGACGTTCAGACCCAAACAGCTGGGGCACAACTGAGAGGGACAAACACAGGCAAAGCCTGAAAGTCAGTCGCAATAAGAGAACTCCATTCATCTCTACAATAAATCAAAAAATCAGCCGGGCGTGGTAGCACATGCCTGTAATTCTGGCTACTTGGAAGGCTCAGGTGGAAGGATC